>NW_010174154.1:0-42223 GCF_000695765.1 Mesitornis unicolor | reverse complement strand
TTCCCTTGCCAGACTCTTGTTGCCTGTAATTTAGGTACTTCTTTCAAGAGGTATTACTTAAAGAATTTGGAGGCCAATCACATCACAAAACTTGAGGCGCTGTTGCAAGTGGAAATGCCAGCAAAAGCTCTGTGCAGTGCTTTCTGAAATATTCAGTATATTTTCAGTGGCTGATGTCTGAGAGTTGCAAATATTGATTTCCAAATGACAGAAAAAGACTCTAATAACTACTCCGGTATTTCAAATAAAGTGTTGTTCTCTTCCCCTAAAAAGTCCTTTCACATTTTTCATTTTCTGACTTCACTTGAAATGTTCATCTGTGGTACTTTAGTAGGAGAGTGAGAAGAATGGAGTGCTAACTAACACATTTAAACGAAGATATGCTAGATACCTGCTTCCCTCAGTGATTCAATTGGAGCTGTAAAAGAACACTCAGGAGACATTAGTTTCTCTGTACATCACTTCTATACTAGAGTATATTATTGCATGTGATAGGTCATTTGAACAAATGGGAGTTTGTCTAAAGACCTGTTCTTGAATGATTAATAGGAAGGTATTAACTGTTTCTTTGGCATATTACACTGCTTGCTATGTGTTTCTTGTGTTGCACATGTTAGGGAGTTGCTGAATCCATCAAGCTGGTAGAGGTGAAGCTGCAGCAGCTCCATGCCCCCATGTCCAACCAGTAATCTGGCTGAGCACATATACTCAGTAGGCACACACAGAGAACATGTGTACACCACATATATGCATATATACACAGACAGCCACAAAGAGAACATCGACAAAAATTCTGAGCACTCGCAGGGACAAACACCACCAGTGGCCTCATCCTGCTCCCCTGTTTGACTGAGCAGGATGGAGTTCCACTAGTGAGACCATAGACAGACATTCAGTCTGCCCAGCAACTGCCCCTGTATGCCAGTCTTCCCAGTTGCCAGCAACTGGACATACGAGCTCCTGAGGCTGTGGCCCTGCTCCAGTTGCTGGTACAGATCATTACAATAACACACACACACACACACACACTCTCTCTCTCTTGGTGTAGCCCAATTCATTCTTTTATTCTCCTGCTGATTCCTCCCTAAATCACCTTCATCTCTCTCTTTCTCCACGCTTGATTCCTCCTTTAACCATCCCACAATAAGCCTTGTGCAATTCCAAAATCTCATAATTTGTCCCACACTCCCCCAGCATCTCATAACCCACCCAGTCATAGGGTGCTCTAGAGACCCTTTAGTCTGATGACTAGTGCTGAGTGCTCCCTGGGCTTTGGGGCTGAGGTTCCTCTGGGACAGCCCTGGGGTGGATCAGGCAGGGTCGTCCTTTCTCTGACCTGGCTCTTGGGGCTTCTCCACCTGCTCACATGCCTCTGGGCTCTTCTCTCTGTGTAGAGGTGGGCCTTTAACCACATCACATTTGAATCACTAGCAGCATTCAAATAAAAAGCTCTTTATGGTAATTGTAATGAACAAAGTGGCAGTGTTCTCATGGAAGACATTTCAAACTTGGCATGAATTAGAGAAACCAAATCTTGCCTGTTCTGGACACCCACATTTCCAAAGAAGAACATGTATCCGCGTACAGCAGCCATGTGTAGTCCTGCAGGTGCCAGAGGCTGGCAATGGCCATGGCAGAGGTCCTCATCCCCTTGTTGTAGTCGAGAAAAAAATTTTATTGATTAAAGTAGTAAAAGTAGTTAAAGTAGGTATTAATTTAAACTGCAAAGTAGATATTCACTTAAACTGCGAAGTTAAAATTAAAAACATATGTGCATGAGTGCTTAGAGAAGGTATGTACCAGGGAGTGCCGGAGGAGAGAGAAGCATCTGGGGTGGTAAAAGAATGCTGATGGTATTCTGGGTACAAGAGGAAAAGCTGGACCCCTGGTACCGTGGTCTCCCAGGTACATACCAAACTTAGGATAGATGTAATAAGGCAAGGGTTAGGTAATAACTTCTTTTCTTGCTTTTGCATGCCAAGAAATTAGGTGGAGGTGGGCTTTATAGTAGATCAATACCTTGTATGGGATATTGTGATAGTGGGGAACCAAACATGGTAAAGGGCAGATTAAAAAGTGGACATTTTATGCATACTTGTATAATCTTGTGAAATCACTTTGTTAAATGAGCTGTGAAAATTTATGGATTTTGGAGCACAATTAGAGGAGCGATCGTCTGTGTTCCCCAGCGCTGTGAATAAAGAAGTGCCTGCTTATCTGCAACTGCGTAGATAAGTTTTTCTTGTCCTATTTGCGACCTCGTCAACACCTTGGCAGCAATGCAGCCTCTGTGCCCCCGCACACAGGGCTCCACCAGGCACTGTGTGCCTGGGATGGGTGGCAGGACAGTGTGTGAGAGGCAGGCATTGTGCCAAAGAAGGCTGAAGAAAGAGTTCCAACGATCAGGGTGTGAGATGTGATGGGTCTTCAGGCCTGATGGTGCATCCTCTCATATGTTGTTATCCCTGTTCATTAAGTAATCAGCTGCTGACCTTTTAGCTCCTTTATTCGGTCATCATTCTGGCAGGGATTTCAATATATGAGAAGCCACATAGACCATGCTAAGCAGAACTGATCAAATAATGAAAAAATGGCTTGGGAGACTATTCACTGAAAAAGAATCTGTTTAGCCTGTATCTGCCCTCTTATTATTCATTGCTTATATATGCTCCAACAGCTGAAAATGTGGTGCATATAAATATTTTAAGCAAGCAAATTTCAGGCTTTTACTCATGACTACTAACATCAAAGAATTATTCTGTCATTCATCTTCTGTTGAAGCAGAAGTAAGCTGGTTTTTAACAACAGGTTTTTGTAACAATACCTACTACTGCAGGTGCTGAAGCTCTGCCCGTGTCAGAAGTGTTGTCTTTTCTTTCAATTCTGGTGTATGCGATCCACCCAGAAAAGGAAGCCACTTTCCAGCATTTCCAGATGAAATACTTGCAGTCATACCTCCAGTGATAATGCAACATCAAGTGACTTTTTAAGAGACTAACCACAAAGCAGAAGTGCTTTGATTAAACCTAGCTTTGATTAAGTACTTGAATAGTTGCTATGATCAATTTATGAATAATCCAGGGATCAAAGAGAATCACAAATATGATTGGTCTAACCCTTCCAAGTTACAAATATATCAGTATAAAGCAGGATCAGAGACAATTTGTGAGCGGAGAAAAAATCTATCAGTTAAGTGGTCATAAAGAGTAATGTGAGCAGCTCCAATAACAAAGCAACAGAGACAGAGAGCTCTTTCTGAATAGAAAACTCCTCTTCTGCAAGATCTGAAAGACATCTAAGAGTTTGTACTAACTAAAAAGCATAACTGAAACAACCCTGTGAAGAAGGTACCGGTACTGCTAGCAACCCTGGCAGCGGATGGGAATTACTGAGCACAGGTCAGAGGGATACAGCTATGCTCCAGCAAAGAGCTGTGGGACAGAGCTGCCAGGGGAGCCTTCCTGAACAGCCCCACAGTGGCTCTGGCAGGTCACGGGGCTGCCCCTAAGCCTGGGGGAGCATAATGTGAGGTTTTTGGAGCTTCACTTGAGTTCACCCGAACTTCACTCACCCTTCTTTCAACACATTCTCTCTTCGCCATGCTCTTCCTGCAGTCTTATCTGGCTTTCAGGAGTACTCCTGAGTAATGAAACTAGTATGTTAAGGACTGAATTTCCTTCTGCAAACACCTTGGGCATTTCCATTGCCATGTGACAGCACAGGATGACCAGTGCAGAAAGCAGGGTGCTCCCTCAGCAGGTCTGCAAATGACACTAAATTGGGAGGGAGTGTTGATCTGCCTGAGGGTAGGAAGGCTCTGCAGAGGGACCTGGACAGGCTGAATCAATGGGCTGAGGCCAACTGTATGAGCTTCAACAAGGCCAAATGCTGGGTCCTGCACTTCGAGCACAATAACCCTGTGCAGCGCTACAGGCTTGGGGACGAGTGGCTGGAAAGCTGCCATGCAGAAAAAGACCTGGGGGTGTTGGTGGACAGCAGGATGACCATGAGCCAGCACTGTGCCCTTGCGGCCAAGAAGGCCAATGGCATCCTGGGATGTATCAGAAGGGGTGTGGTTAGTAGGTCGAGAGAGGTTCTCCTTGCTCTCTACTCTGCCCTGCTGAGACCGCATGTGGCATATTGTGTTCACTTCTGGGTCCCTCAGTTCAAGAAGGACAGGGAATTGCTTGAAAGAGTCCAGTGTAGAGCCACAAAGATGACTGAGGGAGTGGAGCATCTCCCTTATGTGGAACAGCTGAGGGAGCTGGGTCTCTTTAGCTTGGAGAAGAGGAGATTGAGGGGTGACCTCATTAACATTTATAAATTTGTAAAGGGCGAGTGTCAGGAGGAAGGAGCCAGGCTCTTCTCAGTGACAGCCAATGACAGGACAAGGGGCAATGGGAGCAAGCTGGAGCATGGGAGGCTCCATGTGAACACGAGGAAAAACTTTTTACTTTAAGGGTTACAGAGCGCTGGACCAGGCTGCCCAGAGAGGTTGTGGAGTCTCCTTCTCTGAAGACATTCAAAACCTGACTGGATGCATTCCTCTGTGACCTAGTCTAGGTGATCCTGCTCTGGACAGGGGTGTTGGACTGGATGATCTTTTGAGGTCCCTTCCAACTCCTAAGATTCTGTGATTCTGTAATTCTGTGATATGTGGGACAGAGGCAGAGATGAGGCATTTCTAGCTTCTGAGTCTATTTTCAAATGGGTCAGTGTATCTGGAATATCAAAAAACAAGGTTATCAAAACTTTTTTTAAGTTTTTTTGTTTAAAAAAAAACTTCTTACTGCAAAAGAAAACATACAGCTAAAGGATGAAAATGTAACACTGTATGTAAATGTGCACTGTATAAATCATCCCAAAACACCAACAAAAGCCCTGACTCAAACCTCCCACAAAGCAAGTTTTACCCTAGAAAGGGAGGAGAGCCAGAGACACCACGAAGGCTATTAGGGCATATTTTCTGGCATAGGCAAGTGTGCAAATAACAGCTCGTGAGGTCTGAAATTGCCAGCAGGTATCTCTGGATGATATCAGACACCACTGAATGCATAATACTTCCGGATGAAAGCATATAACTACAGAAGAAATATGTTCCAAGATAGATCCCTGGCAGGACTTTGAAATTACTTAGCACTGGAAACGTTGTAAGTATTTAGTCACTGAAACAAAAGCCTCAGGTCAGATGTCTAAGATGCCTTTGGGAAGTGCAACTGTATGAGGTTAGGAAGCAAATCACTGGTCAGAAGATACAAACCGATCGCTTCGGACCACGCCAGGACAGTTTTACTGTGCTATTACTAATCTGGGATGAGCTCTTATTTTTATTGTAGGTTTTGTCTTTTCAAGCTCTAGGTTCAAACTTTGCAATCATAGTTTTGTCAGAGCCAAAAAGCCTTCTGGAAAAAAATATAGGCAAAATTCCTGTTCCCAGAGATTGTGAGAATTAGTTTCTATTTTATTTCTGCAAATTTTTTTTGAGTCTCTGAGTTTTGAGTTTTAGTCACATCCTCCAACCGAGGTTAATTGTACCCTGACAAAGTTTTTCATTGAAGGGAAGGATAAATGGCTCCTTAGTCTCCTGTTTGTCTTCACAGTCAACCTGCTTTTCACTAGACTTTATACAGACTTTCACCAGGGTCTTTTGGCTGCTATTGTAGCTCTTCTCCTAACAGATTCTGCCCTGTACTTAGGCCATTTATTGGTCAAAAAGTAATTGTGAGGTTTTTTTAACAGATGGACATACATGTCTTGAAATGTAACTAACTTCATTTTAAACCACAATTTCACTATGTAATGTGACGACTGGCAGTTCAAGCTTGTTTTAGAAAAAAATAAATGCATTATTTCATTAACAATTTTTTATTTGGCATTGATTTCAAAATGGAAAATCAAAAGGAACATTTTTGTCATGTTTTGCTGTATTACTTTTGAAAAGGAAAAAACGCTGTGCAAGCTCATAAAAAGTTATGTGATGTGTATGGTGAAGATGCCTTAAAACTACAGCAGTGTCAGAATTGGTTTGCTAAATTTTAGTCTGGAGATTTTGATGTTAAAGATTCACCATGCTCAGGGAGGCAAATCGAAGTTGATAATGACAAAATAAAGTCATTTATCAAACCAAATCAGCATTTAGTGACATGAGAGATTGCTGATAATCCTAACATATCAAAATCAAGCACTGAAAAACATTTAAAACAACTTGGGTACATTTGGAACTCAATATTTGTGTACCACATAAGCTCAAGAAGTTAATCTCTCTAAGTGCATTGACATCTGCAATTCTTTCTTGAAACATGAAGAAAACAATCTATTTTTGAAACGTATGACAACAGGCAATGACAAATGGATAGTTTATAACAACGGTGAATGAAAAAGATTGTGGAGCAAGCATGATGAACCAGGTCAAAGCACTTCAAAAGCAGATATAAAGGACAGTTACAATGTCAGTCTGGTGGGATTTAAAAGGAATTGTGTACTTTGAATTCCTACCAAGGAACCAAACCATTAATTCAGATGTGTACAGTCATCAGCCAGATAAATTAAATGATGCCATCAAACAGAAGCATCCAGAATTGGTGAATCGCAAAGGTGTTGTGTTTCTTCATGCTAACATTAGACCATGTACAAGTTCGGTCACTCGTCAAAAATTGTTGTAGCTTGGTTGGGTTGCGTTACCACATCTACCATATTCACCAGACCTGGCACCATCAGACTGCCATTTGTTTCATTCTTTACAAAACACCTTGAATGGTAAAATCTTCACTGCTGATGAGGATATCAAATAGTTCTCAGAACTGCTTTTTGCCAAAAAAGATAAGAACTTTTTTGAGTGCAGAATCATGAAGTTGCCTGAAAGATGGCAAAAGATAATTGAACAAAATGAACAATATATTGTTTAATACAATTTTTGTTTCCCATGGAAAAAATCACCTTTCATTTACCCAGGAAAATCCGCAGTTACTTTTAGGCCAACCAAATATTTACAGTCTCATTTTGCTTAGTGGCAGTACTTTCCTCTCAATTAAAATGTGTGAGACTGCCAAGCATGAAGCGCTGCTGAATTAGTGCTACTTTTTTAGAAATCCTTGTTAAAAGCAGAGTCCAAGAGTTAGGAGAATCGATGTATTATCTTCTTCAGACCTTAAAAAAATAGGATTGCTTTGACTCATCAATATGTTGAAAACTGTGAGAAAAGGAGTCTGAGACAGTGTGATCAGAAAACTAGAATGAAAATATGAACAGAAAAACTGTCCCAGACTTCAGTAGCAGATACATGACTTTTTTCTCAGATATAAGAAGAAACATTTTATGACTGGGTTTGTTATGCTGGGACTTCAGGGCTTCCTCACGCACACAAAAAAATATGTTCTGTTTTTGAGATTTTATCCAACTTGCTTTGCTTACTCCAGGACATTCAGTACTGTTCAATGTTGAAACTGTGCCTCCTCTCTCCCTTCCCAGTCTCCCTGCATAAACACTGAGCAGAGCCCACGGAACATGTGAACATGGCTATTTTTGTGTTCATAAAGACGTAAAGCCTCATTCCAATTAGGTAAGGCAGAATTAAGAAATGTGCTGACATATGCACATCACAGCAACTGCCTTCTCTATGTGATCCCAACATCTCCATCAGCAATTTTTGACCTTCAAAGATTTAGGCGCTTTTATCAGATTAAGAATTATCCTGACCCAATGAAGGATTTACACTAGGAAAGGTTTATTGGAGCACAGACACACTTTCTCTGAGTTTGCCATATGTTATGATACGTTGCTTATCCAGTGTGTCAGGCCAGCTCTAACCAGTTATCTATGTTTACCATTACACAGCTTTCACCTTCTGTCTCAGAAGACAGAGATCTTGAAAATATACCTATTTTTTTCAATTAAAAAATAAGCTTTTATGACAAAATGTTAAAATCCTACCTTTAAAGTACACACAGCTATACTAACTTTTAGTAGGACCCACAACAACTTTCAAGAGCTGTGAACAGGATGCCCTGAGACCCATCTCAGCCTCTTTGCTGGTTGCTTTTGCAGCCCTTTGGTGACTCTGTACCACCCTCAATCTCCAATTTATTTTGGAAGATTATTTCTGCAGTTGCAAATCCATATCAAACAATAAATTGCAATTGCCTTCTTCAGAGCAAAGCTCAAACATGTCTTGATTCACTTACACGGTTTCTTTCCTTTTTACAATTTATAGCAAATTTCAGTTTGTTTTTGCCTCTTCACCTGTGCTGATAACCAGGATGATGAGGTGATTGTAGATGTGTCAACCAACTGACTAAATTGTGAAAACGGAGTGAGGTCTGTGTAGGAAAACACAGAGCCCCGCAAACTTTGGCCTAGCAACATTCACAGTGACAAGCCTTATAACTGAATATAAATGAGTGTCATGAGAATAAATTAAATTATGTTTTTGCTGAGGTTTTTTTGGAGATATTTCCTTAGTGATCTTATTTTACCTACAGTCTGAGAACACTGATGACCGAAACTAGATAAATCTCCTATCCAATGCAGTTTTATTTGTAATTAATCTGTATAAACATACTGGAGTCAAAGCAGTCTCTGGTTGCCCTCAACTGCACAATGCTGCCACATTTGTATTAGCTTCAGTTCCAACACCCTCTGTTTTACAACCATGCGAGAAGAGTTAGATGAATTTCTGAGAGGGGGAGATTGGGAATTAGGGATTTAAAATTCTAATTAATTCACTTCAGATATAGAGCAGAGGTGCAGAAAGAGCAAAACACAATCTTCTTTCTGTAACACACAAAAAAATAATGAAAGAGGGACAGAAACACTAATCTAAGTAAGGCATTACAATTGGAAAGAAAATAGAAACTATTGATCTGCTAATAATATTTTTGCCTTAGGAATGCTTTGGGCATAGAGTGCAAATATATACCTAGTACTTCAGTTCAGTATCATCTTCTTCACTAATATGAATGCATCTAAAAGAAATTACAAAATAACAGAAAGAAAGAAATATAAGATTTGTCCACTATGTCTGAGTGCTATATTTGCTATCAATACAGCAACTCTGAGAAAGTCGAACCATGACTTAGTGGGTGGCATCTTAGATGAAAGATAGTAACAGCTAAAATAAAGACATCCAAAACCCAGTGCGCAGTGCATACCGATACCAGCACAACTGCTATGTTATAAACCCAGAATGCACTGTCTGATTTACTCAAATGGGCTGAAGTTCCTTGCTAATTTGGGATTGAGCAATGTGTAAAACAATCTTTTTATTGTTTATTTTTTGTGATAAAATGTAAGACAAATTACATGAGCTGGTTTTGTAAATAAAAAAAAGAAGTAACCACAAAAAAATCCTGATTTTAACAAATTACTTGAAACATGCAGATGTCTATGAAATGCAGTCTCTTCTATGGTCAGAGACGTGTGAAAATATGCACAGTTAGAATAATATCAGCAAGAAGAAAAGTGCAGATAGATTCAAATATCTCTAAACTGGCCTGACTGATTTAGCAGAAATGTACTTGATTCTTTATCACCTCCCACATTTTTCCTGTCTGTCTGTCTGTCTGTCTATCTATCTGTCATCTATCTCTCTACCCATCACATGAGCTAACCATTGAAAGTCTCAGCATTTTCAGTGTACTAGTCCTCACATCAGCTGATGATAGAAAAATAGCATCAGAAAAATAACATTGGCTTTATGTAGGACAAACTTAATTTGGTTTACAGAGCTATCATGTGCCAGCTCAGCTCTAGTAGCTGACTGCATCTAAGCTCTTAACTTCCAGAAAACTCAAGGTAAGAAGTGCAAGCTTAAACCCTGTGTGGGGAGAAAGATACTTTGTGCTGAGAGGAGAATAAAAGTTCCTTGTGCACTAACACACGCACTTGAAAAAACATATATAGTAAAAATTTCAAAAGTTCCTATCCCCAAGGAATATTTCCAATATTTTTAGAAATTTCTGCCAAACTTGTTCAAGTCCCATGAATGTGCCAGATGCTAAGCTGACCATGGCACTCTAAAGGTCTTGTTAATGTAGGAATCAGCCTGGTGTCTGAAGTGAGTTTGCTAGGCTGTCAGACACCAGTGGTGGCAGCCTTTTGCATGATACCAGCCTTTTCCCTCTTGGAGCATTCACCAGCATTCATCAAGGGAAACTTCAGTTCTTAGACAGTCACAGTGTGGAGGCAAAAGCAGAGCTTTCAAGTTTATGAAATTCTTGTTGAATCTTGGTTATTGAGCATCTAGGAGTGGCAGACTTATGCAGGCAAAATGTAGGAAATTACTTTGTGGCTTAGGCAAGGAAGGATAATAGGGTTTCAGTCTCTTCTGCCTTAATTATTTCTACTTTCACCTTTGTGGGGAAAACTGTCGCTTGTAACAATTAAAATCCTCTATTTTATTCTACTTCTTATACTGCCCTCATCAGCACTATGCCTGAGAAACAGAAGTGCATCATTCAGTGTAACCACTGCCAATCACATGTGGTTCCTTTTCTCCCAGCTTTTCCCTGAGGAATAACTTTTTGCTGTATCATATTTTGTTTTACAGTGCTCTTCTTTTGAACATCCACTTATCTAAGTTCACAGACTGGAGCTTTTCTAAGTGCTCAAGTCCTGCTTAGATAGGCTGGTGTATACCAAAGTCAGACAATAAATATCAACTAGAAAAGTGCTGTCTTTCAAAATGTTAACACACCTGATGTGCACTGCTGTCTAACTAACAGGCAGGTGCTAACAGCTGCCACTCTCTAAAAGAAGGCACATTGACTAATGAGGAATTAAACTGGCCTTTGCATAGGCATTTGGACTGCTCAATTCCAGCTGCCTAGAGGGGCATCAGAGGCAACCCAGGAGTCACATCAATGCTGGCACCCCAGCTATGCAGCCATCTGATCCCAGGAGGTTTTCTTTTTAGTGAAAGTGGTGGTGAATGACAGCCTCAGTGGCTCAGTTACTGAAGTGAAACATATTATCTTCATCTCACATGTTTATGTGTGAAAAGTTTGCTGTTCTTGTATTTACAGTACTTAATTAGATAATTTCTAATTCAGTGCTCATAATTTGCAGATATCTCATTACATTGGCAATAGTCACTCCTGAATCTCTATTATTTGTAGCCTGTTTGGCTGGTAATGATTGAATCAGTGCCTTTAGCTTAGTTAATGGAATACTAAAATTAATCTATATAATAAGAAGAGTTATCTAAAGAGACTCTTATAGGAAAATAAAAATTGTAGAAGCACTGGTTTCAAGGTTGATTTACACAACAGAGAGGAAGGGCTGCAAAGGACAGCAGCCACACCAAGGAAGGTCAGTGGGGTTGGTAAAAGGCAGTGAAACTGAGTTTCAGAGCGAATTATTCTGTCTGTGAAACAGGCCGTACACACTGGGACAGGAACTGGAGTCTCTCTTTGCCAAAGTGTATATAAAGACCCTGTCTAGGTTTCAGCTCAAGGACAAGTTTAAGCTGATACCAGCTGCAGAGGGGGAGCCGAGGAGCTGTTGAAAGACTCCCTGCCTTTCGTGGTGGTGGGGATGTCTTCAGACTGACATAGCCCTTCAAATCATGTAGAACAGCTATAATATTTAAGAGGTCACTGTATGGATGAAGACAGTGTAGACTGTACAGGACCTATACCTTCAGGTCCTCCTCAGATTTTTAATATGCACCAAAAGTCACCCAGTCAGTCGAGTGAATGTTCCACCCCAGTGAGTTTTCCAGCATATTAATGTTAGAGTGTCCTTTTGTATCACTGAGGCACAATTTATATAAATATAAAAAATACAGCAGATTTTAAAATGAGATAAAAACTACCATACTGTTTCTGAACATACTAGAAATGTGGTGAGCACTGCTGCCCTATAGAAAAAGGGTATACAAGTACATCTGCATAGCAGAAGATGTAGTTACCAGGGGATTATTGAGTATATGAAGCCTGCAGCCCTGTAGAGTAATGCAACAGAACTATGGTTTAAAAGGAGAAATATTTCTTGTAAAAAAGGAAACATATTTCAAATTGGGCAAGCCACCTATCTTCCACTTGCATCTTATTATTTTTAGCTGACCTTGGTTGTCATTAGTCATATGATAAATTCATACATAAATGTAGCTATATCTGCATTTGATATGGATTTTATCTATATAAGGCTCAAGAAGAGATGTATTTTCTTCCCTCATGAGGTATGTGTCACTTCACCAATTTGGAAATTGCTCTAATGCCGTTTGGGTATAGATTTGAAATGGGAGACAGGTGGAAGGTGGTGGTTTTTTTCAGGGAATACTGCAATTTTCTTTTTGTTTTCTTATTCCCAGAGAGGTAATAAATAAGATGGATAGACTCTGTCATCGGTAGTTTCCTCTCCATTTCTCCTGGTTAAGTGCTGCTATCAGACCTCTGTGCCACAACCTCTTCCCTTGGCAGTCCTGGCTAATCCAGGAAACAGCAGCTGATTAGTTCCTGGAAAGTCACGTGCAGAGGGGACCAAAGGTGGATGAGTTAATCTGTGATTCTCCCCGTGGTACCCTGCCAGCTACTCAGCAATTCCCATCCTGCTCCTGCCGTGGCTGCTGTCGGTGGAAAATACTGAGCTTCTGCTGCATTTCGCCCATTCAAACAGAAAGTTCACTGCCTGGGAGGTGTATCATTTTGCCTGTTTGACACAGAGCCTTACAGGAGGTGTCTTCGAAATAGCTTTTTTGATAACTTTTCTTTTTTATCAGTCTCTGAGTTGAAGAAATCCAGTGACACAACTACAAGACAAAGCCTGTGATTCAGGCTTTTTGAAGTATTTGTACATTAATTTAGATTTTTTTTAGTTGTTTGAACGGGTAGACCTTGATATGCATAAAAGAGTCTTTGAAACTCCTTTAGTATCTGAATTGCTTTGTTGCCATCAAGTGGTTTAAGGAGGCATTTCACTGCATCACGCTTTGATAAACCAAACCAACTGAAGTTACCATATCAACCATAATTAAGAAAGGTGGATTTAAAATGCAAAGAAAACTTGTGTGATAGCTTTTCTTTGGAATCATAATGAGTAGTTTGAGGAAAGTGAAATTTTTGCACTCCAGCCACAGTGATTATAAATTACTGCTGTTGAACAGATGTTGTTAGAGAAAATGCCATTTATTTATTCTAGCTTTCACTTTCTTGGCCAAGCATGATGAATTTGTAAATGAATGTTATAGATAAATGTTGTTACCCAGCACTGCAACTTCATTTTTCTGAAATATCACAGTGTTTTGTTCAGCATCTGAATTCTGTTAAGGCAATGCTGATGCCACTCATGTTTTTAAGGAGTTTCTGCTTCTTTTTATCAATAACTATTCCTTACAATTAATCTTACCCTTATTTCCAACCTTCTGTCATTTTCATCGTATTTACAAGTCATGCTTCTTAAAGCACTGTATCCTCACCATTTGTTTGTATTGCCTTGTTTAATTTTAAGTACAGAAAAGCTTTGCTCACTACAGAGGTGAAGAAATTCATATTTTCAGATTATAAAAGCCACTTTGAAAAGCAACAAAAAGGCTGATCTAGTTGTCAATTTTGTTCATTGTTTTCCAGCTCACCAGTGAAATTTCTGGTGGAGTTTATTATTAGCATTCAATGGTAAGGCTTCTCTTTCATTGCTTCCACATTTTATTCCCAAATGCACACAATGGCAACTCCTTGGTTTTTGCTGCAGCTGGAACTGGGAACAGTTAAGCTTACAGGAGGTGAGACTTCAAGGAAAAAATAAAGTTCTTAGTATAATCCAGCTCTAGACTTCATGTAAGCATTACACAGACTTAACTTAATTTTTCCTATTCATAGGTAGTCTGACAAAGAATGACGTAAAGAAAACCCAAGGAAAACGATGCACCTCTAATTCTAATAAAGTTATTTTTCTAGTAATGCAATAAAAGAGACAAGTATTATTTTAAAAGCCTGAATACTGCATTGGCTGAAGGCTGGACAACTAATTCACACAGTAATATTTTATTTAATAGCCATTTTTGTGTTCATATATTGGACACTAACAGATTCAATGCAAAAAATATATATACTTTGGCAATTAACTGCATTGATCTGTGGAGTGCTTGAAAATAGCTATTTGTGAGCATTTGATATCTGATGTGCATTTTTTAGTTCGAACAAGAAAAGTAAGTTTGTAGTTGTAGTTTCTGACATCTAGCAAATTGACTAGATTTGATTCTTAGAATCAGATTTCCAACATGAGGAAGCCAATTTATACGGCCTAATGACTTCTGAAGAACAGGTACTAATAATTGCCTAAAGGTTTGTTTGTTTTCTGCAGACAGCACCCAGAGTCATCCTATTCTGCTTGCTGGCAAATGAAATGAAGGGGTCCAGATGGAGGGGTAGCTCATTTAATTTTGTATCTAAGCTAATTCTAGACAAAAAAAAAAAGAAGTTTTTGTAAACTCAAGTTTACTCTTCTCTTTCTGCTGTTAGCATGAGAATTATCTCAAGTAGTCCTGACTGGACTGCATATACATGTCTCAGCACTGTCATGCCCTGAGACTATACAAATGCTGTTTTAGAAGCACCAACTCAAGAGAAAAAGCAATATACAAGAGAATACTCTTCATGCTGTTTCAGAAGAGCCCATTACATTTGCAGCAGTACATCAAGTGAATAAAATAATGAAACAGTGAGGTGGATATTTAAAATCCTGAACCTAGGAACAGGCAAAGATGTTCCATGAATAGGTTTTTTACAGAAATTTTATCAAAGCCATTTGAACTCTGTGGATGATTGCCTTACTATGGTATCCATGTTATGCCAGAGCTATGTCCATCTTTAAGATATGCCAAGTTGCTGATGTGAAATACCTTTTGAATCTGCTGCATAGATTGGCTATATGCTCAGAGGAGTACTGGCAGACCTGTTTTTATAAGAAACTTGTATACGCACATGAAAAAACTAGCCTTTTCCTACACATACAGACACAGTTTCTGATCTTACATGACTTTAAAAGGTGAGAAAGCCTCTTTCTGATGTAGTCCTTTACACATACACGCACATAGTGGCTTATACAGCTACATTGCTCTTTCCTTCATAACTTGTATTATAAAATATGACTTATAATACAGAATATTTTGTCAGCTCATTAATGCAATGAGAGATGTAAAGATTAAATATATGTTTGGAGGATAGACTGGTATAAACAGCAAATAAGGCAATGATACTTATATATTGAAAAGACACACATATTGAAAAGGAATTGCTGCTGAGAAGGCTGACTACCTACTTCTGATTAATCTCTTATTCAATAAAAATGGGAGGATTTTCCAAGTCAAAGGCTATTTATAATGAAATAAAGCAAATGAACCAGGTGCATAAACAAACCCAAGTGATCCACAGATTCCAAAGAATACAGAATAGAAAGCAGAAGTCCTTAAAATTCCTGAAATCCATTCTCAAAGAAGGATGAGCTATTTGCAAGACAGAACTGAAGTAATGAATTTAGCAGCATTAAAAGGGGAAAAGACATTTATCTAGATAACAAAACGTCTCCCATTTAGACCAGTAGGCACAGTCTTGTGTTGAATGCTACATTAGTAAATACTAATTTCAATTTTTCTTTTAATTTTAATCTATAAAGCAATGAATCTGGACAACTGAACAGAGGCACTGAAAGGTGGGATTAGTGAAAAAGATAAATTAGGCAGCTCAAGTGATAAATAAGCAGACTATTTTAATGAGAAAATAACAATCTGAAAAGAATGGCAAGATTTTTTTTGTGCAGTTAAAAATACCTACCAAGTTGAAAGACCTGCCTCCTTCTGCCTGTCATCCCAGAGCATCAGTGCAAGGAATGAGACCTGCACTGAATGAGGTGTGCTCTATAAGACCAGGCATATGGCTAGAAATACATAGGTACTACCTGTACCTACATTGACAAACAAGTCTCCAGTCAGCAGTGGTATGATCAGATCCATAGGTCCAGGTAGCACTTTGTGTTTGATAGCTTACTGAGACAGCATAGGCTCTCTAGAGAGCAACTGAACATGGACAGATCAGTAGAGGCTGAGGAGGCTGCAAATAAGGGGGTTTAAAAGAGAGGGTTGAAATTAAAATCTTAATTTCAGAAGCAGTCAGAAGAAAGGAGCTTGAGTGCAGAGGGCATGGGATTGGTGAAAGGCATCTGTCAGGCTGTCATCCAAAGTGGGCATGCTGGGGACAGGGATAAAGAGAGGTTGAGGGATTGCACAACACCTGGGAGAAAAAGTAAAATTTTTTTTGGCTATCATTTAGTTGCACCAATTAATCAGACAAGGATATGGTGTGGGATGAAAGGTTGCTACTCCTACTGTTACAATTAAATAGTCCCTTATGTTTGAAGATGTGATAATAAATTTTTTGTATCTCCACATGGCCTCAGAAATTAAATACTCAAGAGAAGGTCTAAATAATCCGGAATCTTTCACCCAAAGTTTTCAGTGTAGTGCTCCATAAAGGATTATGCCAAATATAGAATAGTTTTGTGAGGCCTGTAAATTATGGCTTGATGCACAGAATCAATGTAGCATGGCTGGATATGTTTTTTCCAGTCAACCTATATTGTCCTCCGCTCCATGATGGTTAAGTACGGTACACAGACCTTGCACACATATGAAAGAGAATAAAAGTGACATAAATTGGATTGATTTTATTTATGTAGTCATTTAAAAGCTGTAATAGGCATTTGTATTGCATATAATTAGAAATATACATTATACAATTCCCTACTACAAGCATAACAAAAAAACTTGATACAAGCAGTAATAGTAGTAGATAAACCAGTGAAAAGTGGGAGCAGTTTATTTTGAATCTTGAAACTTTATTTTACCACATCATCTTTTCTATTGCCCATCTATAAAAGGCTCTGAAAAAGGAAAGGAGATTTGAACTACAGAGAGGCTGAGGTTGGAAAGGACATCTGGAGGTCATTTGGTCCAACCTCCCATGCTTAGGCAGGGTCACTTAGAGCCAGTTGCCCAGGACTGTGTCCAGGAACTTTTTTAATATCTCTAGGGAAACTCTACAACATCCCTGGGCAACCTGTGTCAGTGCCTGGTCACCCTCACAGTGGAAAAGTGTTTCCTGATATTCAGAGAGAGCCTCCTGTGTTTCAGTTTGTGCCCATTGCTTCTTGATCCTGTCACTCTGTGCCACTGAAAAGAGTCTGGCTCTGTCCTCATTACACCTTCCTTTCAGGTATTTCTGCACATTGACAAAATCCCCTTGAACCTTCTCTTCTCCAGGCCCGAACAGTGCTAGCTCTCCCAGCTTTTCTTTATGCAGGAGAAACTCCAGTGCCATAATCGTCTTAGTGGTCTTTTGCTGGACTCTCTACTATGCCCATTTCTCTTTTTCACTGAGGAGCTCAGAACTGGAACCAGCATTCCAGGTGTGGCCTCACTAGTGCTGAGCAGAGAGGAAGGATCACCTCCCTCTGCCTGCTGGCAATGATTGTCTAATGCAGCCTAGCATACCATTAGCCTTTCTTTGCTGCAAGGGCACATTGCAGGCTCATGTTGAACTTTGTGTCAATCAGAACCCTCATGTCCTTTTCTGTCAAGCTGCTTTCCAGCTGGGTGCTGGGGTTTTTCCTTCCCAGGTACAAGACATTGCACTTTCCCTTCTTGAACTCCATAAGTTTCCTTTCACCCCATTTCTCCAGCCTGTTGAGGTCCCTCTGGATGACAGCACAGCCCTCTGTGTATAAGCCACTTCTCCCAGTTCTCTGTCATCAACATACTTTCTGGAAGTGTGCTCAGTCCCATCACTCAGACCATTAATGAATATGTTAAATGGGACTGGACCCAGTATTGACACCCTGGGATACTCCAGCAGTTACTGGCCTCCAACTAACTGTGTTCCAATGATCACCACCCTCTGGGCCCCACCATTCAGACAGATTTCAATCCACCTCACTGTCTGCCTAACCAATCCATACATCAACATCTCCTCTATGAGGACCTAATGGGAGACAGTGTCAAAGGTCTTCCTGAAATCTAGGTAGACAATATCAGCTGCTGTCTCTTCATCTACCAGGCCAGTAATTTAATTGTAGTTTATCAGATTGGTGAAGCATAACCTCTCCTTTTCAACAAAGATGAAAAACTTACCTTGCAACCAGCTGGATCATTGTAGAGCTGCTGGTGTGAGGGTGTTGTATAATATATCCCAAGTATTTAAACAATAAATAGAAACACAGGCTATTTTTTTCACTGTCCAGGATTGTTCATTCTCATTTATGCCAGGAAAAAACAACTACCTTACATCTTTCACGACAGTAATGACTCTAGAACGTGGAGCCCAATAGGGAGGTAAGCTGAGAGCCCAGTGTTGCAATCTCTCTGTAATAAGTTGGCATGAATTCTCCTGAGAGCTAGCCTGTTGCATAGTTCTGCATGTTTCCACATGTATAGCCAAAATAAAAAAAGAAAAAGATAAAAAGACCACCTGAAATATAAAACATAAGTTAGAATGCCAGTTAAAGAATTACTCTAAAGAAAAGAGTTGCCATAATAAAACCACAGTTTATACAGTATCATCCAAAACAAGGCTGTGAGGCTAACTCAGGCTTGCTATAATTACATGTCTTTTACAATAAAATATGCTCTTGAGGTCATTTACAACTGTACAAAAATTAGTTATTAAACATAAATATTACAAAATGTAGTAACAATTGATTCACCACTGAAGTCAATACTGTCCTGGCAATACTCTCCATGAAAGTGATGGGATGTTCTTCTGAATGAGTTCTTGAAACATGCAGCTTCTACAGCCGTAGTTGTTGGAGGGAGATCAGAGCCTTATTTTTAATTTCATCTTTTTCTTAATTTTGGAGTGGATTGCATTAAAGACCTAATATATAGGGAAAACTGACTGATGGCAATGGATGATCTCCATAAGGAAAACAAATGTCTTTTTTTTATCATATTGCAAATATTCTTCCAGACAGATGCAGACTTTCTTGAGGGATAATCTGATGATCCTTGCTCTGGCCTTCCTCTTTTAAATACAGCTCAGCTGATGAGTCAGCTGTTCCATAGTCTCATTTGCCATCTGTTTTGATCTAGAAATTAGTTTAAATTACAGATATCGTTTTGGTCCATTCTTCCTTTTTCCTGCTGTTTTTAAAAGAATGAATTTACAGTAGGAAGTGAAGAAAGAGAGAGGACTATTTGATTAGCAAATGTCAGTAAAAGATGTAATCATTTACTACTGTCAGAGCAACTTAATTTGTCTTCTTCAGTTGGCCTTAGAGAAGTATTTGACTACTTCTGATTTCATAGAAAGTAATTTTTGGGGTTGTTCTGTTGGCTCAGCTGGACAATTGTATAATAAATAAGAGAATATTGAATGAATTCTCAATTTCTAAAGAGTCAGGCATTAAAAGAAATAATCTAACTGGAAAGCATTTGTGTCAGTATATTCTTGTAGCTGAAAAACATATCTTTATCCTTAAGGAAAAGCAACTTTTCTAACGGTACCTAACAAAAGCGGCATGATGAATTTAATGACAAGGGTTAGCTGTTACTATGCCATCAATTATGGACAACTTACCACCAGAAGAGCTCCACGAGGTCTCAGGGCCATGTTTCAGGCACAATGCCTTCTGAAAGCAGCACCTGGCAGTCACACATCCATGTCACGAAGCATTCATGTTGGCACACCTGCGTGCAGAAGCCAGAGGTGCAGAAATATAAGAGGCCAGCGTTGTTAGTGTTGCTCATTCTGTGAAGTTTTTCCAGTCACTGGTTTCAAACCATTCTCCACCTTCCTCCCTCTGCAGCATGCACCAGAAAATAGTATAATACTAAGTCGTATGCTTGTGCTTGCAATCTCAGACCTTTTATTATATATTTGGTAGGAACTGCACACTCTGCATGAAGAAACTCCACACTCGGCAAGCGGCTAGTTCTCATTTTGATTTTGAAAATATGAAGCCAAACATTGGAAAACTTGTTTATTCCCATATTCTCACAAGTCTTATTTGTATTTCCGAAATATAGTATGTGTTTAAGGCTCACAGCCATGGTGCAAGATTCATACACAGATTTCAGCATTTGTCTGACAGGTAGTTCTGCTAGAATGTTAACTGTAGTTAAAGAAAATGTGTAAGGGACAAAATGGGTGGAGACATCAGAATCTCTATAAACCCATCAGTGATGCTGTTGTACACTTCTCCACAGTACTCCTCCATAGATTTCAAAACTGGGAAGACCAATGCACATATTTCTATTTCTATTCCCACTCAATTCTTTGCTGATGGTTTCTACTGAAGTTATTTGTAATAAGCACATCTGTTTTGATGAATACTTGAAAACTGGCAAATCTCAGAAGTTTCTATTCTTCTGGACAAGTACGTATAACCACAATGATGTTTTTATGATTTCAAATAACTTAGAACTGTAAATTCAGGAATGAGACGAGAAGATGATGTTGTAACACTAATTTTCAGGGCCATATATCTTTTAGAAGTACCATTAGCTTGTTTGTAGTACTCTTTATTTTGAAAATAAAGGAAAGAAACAGCAGTGTTAACTAAAGATCACCCAGGAGATAAGGAGATTTTCCACAATGCATGAATGAAAAAATACTGATAGTTAACAAATTCTTATATATATCGCATCATTATTTATGGATGACAAACTGTTCTATCAGTTGCTAAGCATGTAGTTGGCAGAAGATGAAAAAGAAGTCTGCTGTTGATTCTGGCACAGAAACTTAACATTACTCAGCGACATAGTTATGAGCATTGTAAATACCGCATATGGAAAAACCTACAAGCAGCTGTTTGGGCGTATAAGTGATTAAAATTCTGTGTACTTCATTGTGTAAGGTCAGTTGTAAACACTCATTAAACTTGAGGCTATGTCGTATATCTCAGCTGCTTAGCCCTTGCTTCTTTTCTTCGAGTATCTCCTCATTCTTCTGAGCAAGAACCTCTAAAATAGTCTTCTGATTATGTCCTGGTAGAGGTCAAATGCAGATCCCCAAATTGCCGTGTCCTTCCGGATGTGTGTCCTACCTAGATGGCAATGGTCCAGTCTAGAACATGAAATAGTAGCAAATTCTCAGCTGAACAGCAGTCATGGTAGCAAAGGCCATTTGCATCTCAGTCACATAAATGTCTGTGTATGGTATGTGTGTCTTTGAGCATAATTTTTAAATATAATATACTAGAGATGGCTGTGAATGTGCAAGGGTTATCTTGACATTGGTTTTGGGTTTTTTTTTCTGGAAAATGAAAAGAAAGAAGTAAATGGTGGAAAAGAAAGTAATTCCTTACTTTTTTTTATTATCTACCCCCTTAAGGGAAAAACTGGATTTTGGCAGAGCTAGGATTTTTACCTCTTCTACACCCTGATGCTTTGGTCTGGTGCAGCCACCAGCAGCCTCAGAGTGCAGGGACACCCATCTCAGGGCGCTGCATCTGTTCCACTGCAGCTGCCGCCACCACCACCAGCCCCACTGCCCACCCATGGCAGCCCCAGTGCTGCTGCCAGTGAGGCTTTCCCAAGCCCATACCTTGTAAAAAATCAAAGGGGAAGAGGAGGAGTCGGGCTGCCACTGGGAAGTACCTGCAGTCAGGGCTTGCATCCTCCTTTATCCTCTCGGTTCCTCTGCCACTAGCCCTTTTTTCTTTTTTTCTTCTTTTTCCTTTTTCCTTTTTCCTTTTTCTTTTTTCTTTTTTCTTTTTTCTTTTTTCTTTTTTCTTTTTTCTTTCTTCTTTCTTCTTTCTTCTTTCTTTCTTTCTTCTTTTTTTCTTTTTTCTTTTTTTTTTCCTCCCAGAAATGTGACCTGCATTTCCCTACTCTTATGGCATGGCTTGGATTCTGTCATGAGTTGGTAACATGTCATTGCTTACGTGACAAATGGGCTTTAAATATTATAACCTCACCTAAAATTATTTTCATTTTGGGGTATTAATCTCTAACTGGAGTGGTTTTATAGCTGAACAAGGAGTTATTTATTTTTGATTGAAAGTCTATGTTAAAAGAAAACAAGCTCAAATTCTCTGAAGGGTAGAAGAATGTATAGGGCATCTGCAATGGCTGTCCTAAGCCTTGGCAATGTGTGACACTGCCAGCTAACTTAATCTCTAGCCCACTGAAAAGAAGGTAGCAGCAGCAATTATTATAGAAGAGAACAGGATTAAAAAAAAATCAAAACCAAACAACAAAAACCAAACATTAACAAGGTAATAAGGATATTGAATTAATTTCAAGCCTGCAGGCACGGTACTGGAACAAAAGCAGGTTTAGCTGTGATGTAACTGGTGGGGAATGGGCTACTATACAGGACTGGATCTATGAACACATTAAACAAGGCAGAAATGTGCATGACTAGTAGCAGATGGATGGGAAAGGTGACTTGAGCTTTAGCCCTTAGGAGAGCCAGTATCTCAAGCCTAGGGATAACAGAAATGCTGTGCCACTGTTAGCCAAATATTCTGCCTCTGGCAACAGAGAATACTATGTGCTTCAGAGAAAGGAAATTTGTAATAGGGGATCACTGTGCTGTAAAGGAAACTTCTCTCTTGCAGAGAGGGATGAGTTGCCATCACACAATAGTGATTGATGAGACACTGGCACAGGTTGCCCAGGGAAGCTGTGGATGCCCCCTCCCTGGAGGCGTTCAAGGCCAGGTTGGATGGGGTTTGAGCAACCTGGTCTGTTGGGAGGTGTCCCTGCCCATGGCAGGGGGGTTGGACTGGATGATCTTTAAGGTCCCTTCCAACGCAAACCATTCTATGATTCTATAAATAATAAAACCATATTATGCTAGTATACGTGTTCATCTCATGCTGTGGATTATTCTATTGTTTCAATTATAACATTTATAATTTAGTAATGGAGTAGCATGACAGGTGATATGATTTTCACAATATGCAGCTGAATTTAGTTTTAAACTTCATGCACAGGGCCTGTTCCCTCACACACATGAGAATATCCAGGTGTTCCCAGCTCACGTAAGGGGCGCTGATCTCAAAAAGAGGAGCACGCATAGTGTTATCACAGCGGCTAAATAGGCCGCTAAATAGCCATTTTATGGCTCCATTAGCTTTAACTGAATTTGGCCTGATATCAAGTGAGCATGTAGCCTTGCTACTAATGTGGTTTCAGACTTTTACCTCCTCCTTTCCCCTCTTTTCCCCAATACCTGCAACAGTGGTTAAAGGAAACCAGCATTCATTTCTCTTCTCAACATGGGGCTCATAACCATTTCCAGCTTCCTGATGACTTCCTTCAGCATCTGTCAGATGGGCAGATTTGGTAAGGGGCGGAAGACAGGAGAACCATTGCCCATCCTCCCAGGTGATCCATACCCAGAGATGAACACAGAGCTCAAGACTCACTGCATTTTGCAACCAGGGCACCCACCTGGCACTGACAATGAGAGGGAGCTGGGTCCCTGAGCCTCCTCTGACAGCAGCCCTGCCTCCTGCAGTGGTTGATAAAGGGCAGCATCTACCTCCTCCTGCTTCTTTGCAGCTGCATGGGCTGTAGGGAGGTGCCCTGGGCCAAGCATGGAGTGGAGGAGTGCCTGTTTTCTGTAGCCCACTTGGACTCGGATGTCAGCCTTGCCTGAGTTTCTTCCTCCTGTCAAGAGAGGGATTCACGCACAGGGTGAAAATTTTCCTTAACAACTCTGTTTTTCATGACAGCAGATGTTTCATGATGGCAGATGGCAGTGGGAGAGGACTGCCCTGCCAGGGGAGGTGACCTAGGAGCTGTGGGTGACAGCCAGGCTGGCAGGGCACCAAGGGCACGCTGTCCCTCCATGCCCAACTGGGAGAGCAGTGCAGGGCCTGTGAGGAGCACTGGGGATACCAGCCAGGTCCCTCATGGTGGAGCATGCTGAGGCTGCAGCAGGACAGTGGTGGAGCACAGGTCCATGACATGTGAGACAAGACCAAGGCCATGAGCCCTCTCCTTAAATGCAGCTCCTCTGCAAACTGGGGAGGATCCAGCCAAGGCTTTTCCTCCTATGGCTGATCCATGAGCCAGTGTACCAGTGCTGGCCATGGCACAGGCAGCCAAATCTCTTAGCAGAGGAAAGAGACTGTTTCAAATAGCTTGGTGCTCTGTTTTTTTGCATCTGGCCCATTGCCTTCAGTGCTACAGAGCAGGACTGCCCATGCCACAGACACTCTTCTGCACTTGCCCAGCTTGTCCAGGGACAGGGTGATGGCTGGAGGCCAGCAGGATGGGCCCCTGTGCCCTTCCAGGCATTATTTGCTCTGAAATATTTGTTTCACAAAGTGACATCAGTGAGGTGACAATGGCTGAAAGACACTGCAGTAAGCACTTCAGAGAAACTCAGGGACTATTACCAAGAACTTAAGTAAAGCTCTTTTTGTTAAGTAAAGTAGTACAAGGAAAGGAAAGGATAGTACAAGAATAATTGAAGATTAAAGAAAAAGAAAGATAAAGCCCCTGAGGTATTTGTAATATGAAATTAACCAGGAAATACTTTTTTTTTTTCAAGAATATTCTCCTACTTCATAACTAAATTGTGAATATACTGCCATCGTCTGGATGACTAAAAATATAATCCTGATTCTCTTGCTACTGTTCAGCAGAAATATTTGAGAAAATAATAAAGCAGATTTCTGCCTAAATAAAATCTGTGCTAAATCACAGCAATGAATAAACCATTAGTTTCAGGGACGAAGGACTGTGGCTGTGCCTGTGACTATCTATGGATATAATGGGGCCAGGCTTATAGACCAATTCATACAGCTGTGTGTTGGAGGGGTGTCTGGGAAGGAGGAGGGCAGACAACCTTCAAGGAGCTGAAAAACTAAAAATCCTAAAAACTAAAGCTAAAACCTTTTACAACATTTGTCTGGTTTTGAAAGAAATTAATAACAAAGGGCATGAAGCTTCATAGTCTTCTTTTGAATGTAAGCTTTTTTTGGAGTCATGTGTTTTTTCGAACTTGGAATTTAATTTTTAGATGCCGTTTTATTCACACTCCTCTATTTCTTGCTTCCAAAGATAGCCAAACTTGTAGGCTATAGGCATTAAAAAATTACTAGTATGAAATATTTTCACAGACTCAAATCTTACACCAACTTTAGGGCATAAGATTTGTAAAAAATAGTTTTCAAATATTTTTATGTATTGTGCAAAACTTGGTTCTGCTTATTATTTTTGTATTCAGTAAGAGTCTGTGGTTTAATTCAATTTTATAATATGAATGATTCTTTCATGCATGTACTTGAGCAAGTTTGTTAAATGAACTGAACCTTCACTGACTTTTTAAATTAACAAGGACATAAATGGCTTGGAGAAAGGTGGCCTACTTTAGTTTTTATCCATTAGAGAAAAGCACAACCTTCCCACATTATAAAATAAACAGTCTTCTTAATTCCTTAACATTTGCAGTCAATCCAGATGGCATAGCGAATAAAAAGATAAAACCAGGAAACCCCATACTTTATATTAATTCCTACTAATCTAAAAAATATATGGCTCTCCAAGGAGGGCTGTGAAAACTTCTTGGGAATACTAAACAGACAAACTGTAGTTTCAGAACAAATCCTTCCACAAAGGGATGTGATCACCATGGCACCTTGAGACTGTCAGCAGGCTACAAAAGACCAGATTTCTAAGGTCTTTCTGAAACTTGCAGTTATTGACTGATTTTTTTTTGCTATATCTTTAGTTAGTGTACAGTGCACTACCTATATACATTATATTATATATCTAGAAATTACAGGAGAGAGAGCAACCTAAATTTAAAAAGTCCATGGTTCTTGCAGAATGAAACCTGTGAAAGTGATTACAATCACTGATGTATATGTATATATGTATATATGTATATATGTATGGTATATGTAGATACCACCATTTGTTATCGCACACTTTTTGACAGCAATCTTCTTACACATCTATATGAATTAAGCGATCTGAAATACCTAACCCTTCTGCATATCTAAAACAATCAGGAAATAACCAGTAGCTAAAAGGTAGTAAATGCGAGTCAATATATTTTTCTAAAAGGTGATTATCCAGTCCAATACAAAATTATGGAGGTGGTGAACTCAACATATCATTCAGGTGAGGACAAAGATGGTACAGATAATGCCTATATAAACTTGTGTAAGCCCAGATAAGATAACCATTATAAACATTATGAACTTTCTTGTCCCAGAGCTAGTTGATCAAACACCACCAAAGTTTGCAAAGCTCAGAAAGCAAATATTGGGAACTGCACTTAGTTGTGTTCATAGATGTAGTATTGACAAGAGTCAGAAATAGAAGCAGAGGATAAACTTTGGAAGTGAATTTTAGAAATCAGTATGCAAAGCACAAGCTTAGCTACAGAAAAAGATGCGAACCTGCTCCTGTTTTTCTCAAGGACAATGTCATGCCATGTCAAGTGAAATACTGCACTAGGAATATTGAAAAAATGTGGTCCTGCTTAGGTTGGAGTAGCCATAACAATGACACTAGAGGAATGAGAGCAGGGCCTGATGGTGGTTTGGAAAAGAACAAACATCCCCTCTCTCTCTGCTAAAAGCTGTAAACAAAGATATTGTGTTCATATATCCATGAAAGCTTGTGGGTTTTTGCAATAAATTTTCATTTTTGCAATAAATATTTTCATTTTGAATGATAAATCATTGTTTTGTGCTTCAAGAACCAACTTTTTAATTGTCTGGGGTGCTTTCAGGCTCTTCCCTGTCTCTGTTTTTTTGCTGCTGGGTTATTGCTGCCTGTGGATTTCGGACACCCAAAGGAGGAAGGAGAGGGAAAGGAAAGCCAGGCCTGGTGATTCAGCCAGGCACCTCAGCAGGACTGGCTGTCTTCACTGGAAAAAGAGAAACTGCACAGTGGTGAGGGGCGAGGAGTACCCAAGGCACCTCCAATGCTCTCCCCAAGAGAAGGGTACTGCTCCCCCATCCATGCAGAACCTCAGAGCACAAAGTATTTCTGTATCATCAGGGAAAAAAATGGCCTTCAGCGGGGATCCAGGCAACTGAATTGCATAAATGTTTTATGTAAAAGTTCACGTTTTTAGGGTTGTCGATACAAAACAGCATTATCCCTAGCAATTTGAGGCATCCATAATTTCAATTATTAGTCTTTAAGAATGAAAATTTCTAAGTTATATGATTATTAATTAAAAACTTTTTATTGTTCAAATCCTACCTGGACTGAGTATCTTCTCTGCCTTCACTGACAGCACTTAGGTTTGCTAAACGTCTTATAATTACAATTCAGTTAAAAGCCTGAAGTCTAATGGGATGAATTCAAGCCTCCATGACTTTTGATTTAGTCCACCCAGTAGTGTATTTTTTCTATAGTACAAAATATTTTATACTAAAATAAAGTAACCAGCTTTTACTTCCAAATTTTATGTTCCATTAAGATTTCAACAAATATTGAGCAAATATGTCTCTGATTACAGGCAAATAAACCTTGTTTTTTGTTACCAGTTCTTCATGGGGCCTCTGCATTTGACAGTGAGACCCGCAATTTTTGGGCTGTGTCTGTAGGCAGTATTCACAATTACATGGAGTCCAAGCTATGATCCTACATGTGTCATTTCATCAAAAGAAGTGTGGCCAGCAGGTCGAGGGAGGTGATTCTGCCCCTCTGCTCTGCTCTCATGAGACCCCACCTGGAGTACTGCATCCAGTTCTGAGGCCTCCAACACAAGAAGGGCATTGAGCTGTTGGAGCGGATCCAGAGGAAGGCCACGAAAATGATCAGAGGGCTGGAGCACCTCCCCTACAAGGACTGACTGAGAGAGTTGGGGCTGTTCAGCCTGAAGAAGAGAAGGCTCCAGGAAGACCTTACTGTGGCCTTCCAGTATCTGAAGGCAGCCTACGGCAAAGCTGAGGAGGGGCTTTTTATAAGGGCAGGCAGTGACAGGATGAAAGGGTAATGGCTTTAAACTGGAAGAGGGCAGATTTAGACTAGATATGAGGAAGAAGTTCTTTATTGTGAGGATGGTGAGACACTGGAACAGGTTGCCCAGGGAAGCTGTGGATGCCCCCTCCCTGGCAGTGTTCAAGTCCAGGTTGGACAGAGTTTTGGACAACCTGGTCCAGTGGGAGGTGTCTCTGCCCATGGCAGGCAGGTTGGAACTGGATGATCTTTAAGGTCCCTTCCAACCTAAACCATTCTGTGATTCTATGTTTTAAAGCCAGAACTGTCTGTTTGGATAGAAACCCAAGTCTTTTGGTAACCTGTCAATGCAGTTCAATGTCGTACTACAAACCTTAAATGCCTTTTATCTTAGGAAGATGAATATGCCTAGGGCACCCTGAAGACAAACATGGAGATTTTCTTAAATGTGTAAGAGAAGATCTGCAAAATTACAGAAGGCTTTATTTTCCATATAGCTCGTTCATTTACCCATGACGTGGTAGCTAAGAAGCTAAGATCCAAAACCCACAGATTTACTTTAAGCAAATACTGTCAGTTTGGAAATAAAATTAGTAAAAAATTCCAGTAAAATGAGATTTGTCAGAAAGCATCAATTCATTGACAGGGAAATGTTTCAAGAAAATGTGCCGTTTAGTGACAGCTTTCTTGGAAGCTGCTTATCTGCTGGCTCAGGGAAGCCTTTCCAAGAAAATGGTATTGGTGGTGGGGACTCTGGAGCTGGCCTTTGCCATTCTGTCCCATGAGCTGCACCACAGGCTCAGAGTCTCCCTACATTGTGTATGATGCTCTTGGTACCCTGAACAGTTTTGTACCATCTAGGTTGGTACATCTACAGCTAAGGATACAGCTGAGAAACCTCCTGTTGCCTTCACAGAAGGAAGAGTAACTCTCATGGTACTTATTCAAGTCAGAGTGTGCTAGTCCACTACTAAGGAGAAGAGAGATACAAGTACAATGCTATATTAATATGTTGTTTGCAATGTTTTCTTCTTTTTTTGATGGTTAACTAGAGTTGGATGGGAATAAATAATGTATCATAACATGAAGCATTACAAGAATAATATATTCACAGTAATCTACTCAAACTGCCCAGAAGGATGATACATCTTTCCTCATCTTTTACTAGTTCTGAATTTCAATAAAGCTTGTATGCACCAAATTAAAGTTGCACTGATTTTATTTAAAGGGAGAGGGAGGATTGTTTCTTGGTGATTATCCACTGCTTACTGAAACAGGATATTTCATGTAAACTGTGGTTGACAGTTTTCAGCAACTTGCAATTCCAGGAATCAAATTAGGAAAACATTGAGAAAACATCTTCTTTTTTGGATTTGTTGCAATACTGTGCATTCACAAGGAAATGGAAAAATTGTTGTTCCACAGGCATCCTTCAAATCATCCTGGATGATGTTTCATTGCTATTATAAGCAAGTCTTCAAGTAGTCTTTAGGAACTGTGAGTTCTGCCAAAGTCTTGGAGTAAAATTGTTCAGAAAACTGATAGGGGAAAGGGTGGCTTCTAAAGGGAGCGCCTGTGGTTGCGAAAGAAGGAAACCGAAAGGGACGTGGGAAAAGAGCAAGGATGCTTAAGGCATCTTTGAGGAAGGGGTGTTCTTACTTAGGCTCCAGCTCATTAGTACACAGTTCTGATTAATGTTACTCTGAGAAGGTGTAGGAAAAGAAACGCATCTCTGACAGCCTTCCTAAATATTGTCTTATCTGTATCAACCCACTACTCTAGACCTTAAGAAGGAGTGAAGTCAGTGCATATTTGTGCTTAATTAAAGTGTGCCTTCAATGCAGAGGAGGGGTTTGACTGTTCAGTGCTCTGAGTCCTGAAAATTGATGGGCAAAATTCATTTGAATACACAAAATGTATATTTTAGTGGACTTAACTGTGGGCTTTCTGCAATGAGAAGTGGATTGAATGTCCAGTTTTCTTAGCTTACTTAAAATACTCCAGCAAAGAAAAATCTGGCTTTATTTCACGGATCTGCATGCTTTTGTCTTCGTCTTGCTAGGTCCTTATAGCATGTCTAAATCTCACTCAGCTCACAACAGGCTAAAATTCATTTGAAAGTTAATGCACTGCTTTGAAGAAAAGGAGCCTTGAAAGTAATTAAACCTGTAGAGATTGGTATTTGGGAGTCTATTGATTTCTTATCTTATGCAGAGTATGTGAATATATTGATGAATTTGAGTCCTTGAAAATAATACTAATTTTAAAAACTAACCAAAGCTAATACCTTTGAGTATTGTCCCATAACTTTATCAAAGCTTTACTGCTGCTTCTCTTTCTCACCACCACTGTTTGGCATAACAGAGAAGAAGAGCAGAGTAATAGAAAATTACTATAAAAGAGTCAGAGAAATTCAATATTTCTATATAGTGGTTTCTCTCTTTGGCAAATACATCACATTTCTTAGTGTAGTGATACATAAATGAACATGATTTGAACATAAGCATGAGACAGGGACATGTCACGTATATCCAGCACGTGCATAATTTGTAGATTTGGGTTGTATAAAATTTTTAATAAATAATTTAAAATTGTTAATAACTTTGGAAATAATAACTTTCTTTTTACAACTCTGTGAATTTATTAAACATCAGTGATGACATCTTTATTTTTAAATTCTCATTCTTCATTTTTTGAAATAAGAGGCAGAGGATCTTTTTTTCTATTAGAGGCTTTTTTTTTCTATTAGAACTCTAGAAAATGTCAGGAGTTCATCCAATGACAGAACTGAGTTATATCTGAGCTGACTGTACTCTTGGAAACATAGCTGAAAACAGAATCTGACTCTAAATCCTGCAGTCGTATAATGATGCACCTTGAATGGCACTTACAGTTTTCTGCAAAAAGAAGACATATTGGTTATATATTTAGATATCTGGTCTAACTAATAAAATGAAACATAACAAGCCACATTCCTTTATATAAAATATTGTTTAAACTAGTAGAGTTGTGCTGGTTCATACCAGTAGCTAACTGGTCTATGTTTTAGAATTATTTGATAATTAGTAAGGATATCTTTTCAATAATATACTCATTCTTGTAAGAGAAAAGTATCAGGAAAGCATATGCCTCTTATCTGGCAGTCAGGTTTTGTCCTTAAATCCTTAAAACTCTTCAGTGAAAAGGCAGGACTGACAAACAATTTCATCTAAGTCCAGGCTGATCAATATTGAATGTACATCACATTTTCCTGAACATTTGTTAGAAATATGTGAAATGAACTGCTGGTCATTTCCTCTTTGTGCTGGACAGATGTGTTTACAAACTACTAGGAAAAGAAATTTAGTTGGCAGCAAATTTAGTACAAAGGCTAATTATTTTCAGAATAACTATGTTTTGCTGCTGAATAAAGCAAGGAATACTGAGTTTATAATTTTTCTCTTCTCTGTCAGAAGTTCAGACACCACTTACTTCTTATGTAGTGGAGGAAAATAGCCCATTCAGCTCATAACTGTCCCTTAGATTAATATTTTTTGCTATAAGGATGTTGTTGCTTGCGGTAAGAATTACATTTCTAAGTGCTCAATAATGTTCTTTCTTTTTGTTGAGTAGTAGGCTAGACATTTTCAATATATTTAATTTTAAAGCATTTTAAAATTGAAGCAAAGTTCTGTAGTACAGTAAGTATTCTGCTTTATAAGGAGTTCACTGGCAATAAAAACTTTAAGAAAGACATTTCAAACTTGCATACTAAAAGCAACTAATCCCAGTATTGCCTTGGAGAACTGAGGTTTTGTTTAATAGCTTAGGTTGACGGACTCAGCCACAATTAGAAGTGTCTTCCTGACTTTCATGACAATTGTATACTTCAGGAAATGATTCCTTTTTGAGTAGGCGAAGGAACGTGTTTAGAGAGAAATGTACTGCAGACTCCACAAAATATTGTCTGTTGGCAAAATGGAAAAGGGACGATAAACCAAAGGGTTTGGGCACTTAAGTTTAACCCTTGCCCAAGAGAAAGATTCTCAAAATGCCTTTCTCACAGGTAAGTGCCTGACAGGACTTCTGCTCATATGAATACCCAAACCAGATATCCCATTGTCATGCTCTGAGTTGCTCAGCCTTGTCTCTCACACAATCTTCCTTAGAAGATTTGGTTTAAACATCTGTCTGCCTATCTGCTGTGATTCACCCAGCCCAGGAGGTGACCTAGGGCTATTCTCAATCCTTGCTATCTTGGGTTCCTTACAAAATGTTCCTTTCATATCCCATTTCATTCAAAGCAGTATCTCTGTAGCTTGTACTGCATTTATTATACTGTTTTTTAAATTAGTATCTTTTTTGATTAGCTCACACATGTGAGAAGTGAGAAGCTTGCATTTAGTTCTCTTTTAGTGCAGAAGATGTCCAAAGGCAAGCTTCCTAAAGAGGTGGTTGATGTCTGAAGCCTGTCAGTGTTTAGGAAGCATTTGGACAATGTTCTTAATAATAGGCTCTGTCTTTTGGTCAGACCTGAAGTGGTCAGGCAGTTGGACTGGTCTCTTCCAACTGAAATTATTCTATTCTGTTCTGTTCTATTCTGTTCTGTTCTATTCTAATTTTACACTTAATGAGTGTGTCAACCTGCTAGACCAGAGGGCAGGGAAGATGGAAGTAGACTCTTTGCTGAAGTTTTTCCAGAAGAGAACACAAATTCTTCTGACCATTCGACTGTAGCACTTTAAAGACCTTTTAAAAGGAACAAAAGTATAATGTATGTATTTTATGTTTCACCCATATTCAGTTTAACTCTGAAGCTTTAAGTCCAAAGAGTGCCAATACACTAAAGGACTAAATGTTAAAATGTAGGTTTCAGTGCTTCAGTCCAAAATTTACAACCTAAAAACCTGCTGTCTAGTTCTGGAAGGGCCTAAGGTCTGTCATCAAAAATGATAGGAGCAGAAAAAGAGCTCATATTCTGTGGAAGACTCATTAAGTTAAGCTTTATCCACCTAGCTTTTGGTACACAGGGTCAAACTGAAAGTCAGGCATGTTTAAAAAGGCAGGCGTTATTAAAACTAAAACATTAGAGATGTTGAAGTGCTTTAGGTTGGAGGTAGTATCTGGTTTTATCTAGATACAACTGTAGACTAAATTTTTGGTTCAAAATATATTTTCTCTGCCAGCATATTTCAAAAAATTGATTGTGACTCAATAAAATGGTAATTGCAGTTTTGTATAGCCTATGGAGGCAAGAGGGGGTATGGACACAAAATAAGACCTGAGGTTTAATCTGAATTTCTAAGAAAGATTCTCCAGAAGGAAAGAACAAAGAAGTAATTCCATCTGCTTAGGCTGGATTTGCACATTGAGGGCCAGCTGGTGAGGCATGAACCCAGATCCATACCAGTGTTTTGGTAGGCTTTCTTACCTGGGGCAGTACATCCCACTCACACAGCGTCGCAGGGAGCTGATGACTTGACTCTGGCTACCTCTGCTTGGGTAGAGCAGGCATCTTATTGACTGCACCTGTGAATCAGGGAAACAAATTTTACACAGGAAGTTCCCCTTACCTCATAACTATTCCCCTCGGTAATATTTTGTATCTTTCTTTTCATTTTGGGTTTTTTTCCTCCCTCTCTTCAGTTTGAAATTGTTCAGTCTCCCTCTCTACAATAGGGAGGAGGAGAAAAGGAAAGTATGAATACTATGAACTCAGCTTTACTGTGGACATAGCAGCTCTGTTCCTCAGATATTACAATAAGTGAATGGCAGGAGATGTACTTCTGCTTTTCTGTTTTCACTGACAGCAGCATAAATTGTGTCTAAAAGGTTTGACAGGTCTTGTATAGATGTTCCAGTTTGTTCCGTTTGGATGGAAATGTTGTTTCATACTTTATTACCTGGGCCCTTAATATGGATATGGCTTTTCTGTACTAGAAAGAATCCATAGGTTTCCCAAAAGATAAAGAGTGTTCTGAGGGTAGACCTATGAAGATGTAAACATGGAAGTAGATTGAATAACTAAATAGAAAGCTAGATTAAAAGGTGACATCTTTTCTCTGTGTTTCTACCTCTACTAATGTATGCTCTGCCTCACTTCTGCTCAAACACATATGAAACAGTAGGCCAGTCTCCTGCAAAAGCGCTATGTCAAAACAAGATGTAGTAAAAGGAGCAGAGGAACATTTAGCACCTTTCTTATTCCACCATAATCTATTAGTGCATCACACCTGGCACAAATGTAAATATTATAGTCTCAAGGTATTTAAACAGATATTTTTAAGTATAAATACGAGAAGAGAGAAAATACACAACCAGATGTGTAGAGCAATTACTTATTTTTCTCATTTAGAGGCTGACTTTCAAACAACAGGTGTTTTCCACATTTGTTTTTTATAGATATGTTTAAAAAAAAGTAAATTAAGTTGATGCAAGAACAGCTTAGTTGCCTGAGCACTGAACTGAGAGCTAATACTTAGGTGAAACACTCTTTTTTCTCCCATTGCTTTACACAAGTTGCTTGACCTCTCTGCCCTCTGACAGGCAATCTGTAAAGCCTACACAGAGAGTAACAGTTCCCTATGTCACTACAATATTTGAATTACTTGATGTTTGTAGATTTCTTTGAATTAGAGATCACTCAAGCATGACTGGAACTTCCCATCAGGGGCAGATGGTAGCCTTCCACTGCTATGTTTTCTGGGCTGAACCTGTTTTCTGCTTCCACTCCTGCTCATAACAGAGTCATCATTGACTCTTTTCATTCACTCTTGGTGTCTTTGGTTTGGAAACAGTGACATTTCCCAAGTTCCCTTACATCTCATCTACAATAGCATGATGAATTCAGCTTTCTCAGACATGCTTTTCCTGCTAAATAAATATTTCAGTATTTTTTTTTCCGGTTTCAAATTCAGAAAACTGGTGTTAACTATTTTTGTGAACAGGTAACTCAAATCCAATTTCAATGTTCCAATACAAAGTTGGGGTTTTTTTTTTCAATTTTGCCATCTACATTTCTAATTTTTTAAAAAAGAAATAATAAGAAATTCAGAAAATATTTTTTTTATAATCACAAAATTATATTTTATTGAAGGTCAAACGTGGATATTTTCCATTTTGACGTGGGAGCTCTCTCTACACTCAGATTATTTCCCAGATTTCAACACCGACATGATGAAAATTCAAGAAACCAAAGTATTTGAGGTGTGTTTTACTTCCTGAATGTAAACCACAGGATCAAAATATTTTACCTTATCCCCACTGTGTTTGGGTTTCTCAGTACAAATTTTCTCTGCGAGTATTGACTTTTGGATACATGAATTCTTATAATCACACAAAAAGCCAGTTTTCATACCTGCCTGGTAGGGCTTTTGTGCTAACAGTGTTGCAGAGGTAGCAAAATGCAGGAAGCAAACTGGCTTGCATTAGATACTGTGAAGAGTATCAAAGACAGAAAGCTTGTCTGTTAGCTGGGTACTTCACACCTTGCAATGGTAAGGGGTGGGATGTCAGCATCACCAGAGGTTCTGGCCAAAAAGAAGGATCCATGTGTGATTGTAACAGGTCCAGGAAATTCTAACAGCTCTGGAAAGAGCCTGCACCACTGACAGGCCATTTTATTTTCACATTACAAATGTACTTATATACTGCCAGTGCCATGTACTAAGCACTTACATATTGTTAGCCCAGTATGTATTTTTCATTAATATCACTCTCTTTTTCACCCCAGTTCTTCAAATCATTTAACTGTGTTTGTGTACTTTGACGAAGATAGGTCATAGTGTTGAACACCAAACCATTATTGAACAGATTTGTTACTTTTTGCTTTACATTAGGAAGTCGAACAGGGGGGGGAAAAACCCTAACCTACCTTTTCAGAACATATGGAGAAAAAGAGCAGCATTTACATAACTTACATGATATTTCTCATATGACCCCAGGAGAAATGTGTGTAAGTATTTTCTACCCAGATCATAAGAGACAAGACAGTTTGTGATGGTGGGTAAGTGAACAGTTGGTGGTAGTGGAGAGCTTCATTATTTCATAGTCACTGCAGGTGCAACATTTTCAGTTGCATTAATAATCAGTTGTTCACGACTGTTATCTAAACACGTCAGCAACTTGCACAAATACCTGTTCAACCTAGTTGAGAATCATGTGTGGTATTTTTCCATCCAAAGGCTGCAAGAGTTCTGTCTCAGTAACGCCAGGCTTGATAGTACTGGAAGAAGACATTCACTACTTCTGAATTACAGAACATACACAAAAGATGACAAGCTGTGGTGTTCTATGTTGCATTCATATTTTCAATAAAATAAGATTTAATGGCAAGAGCTACTCTCAAGTTACTGCAGAAATTATAATGAATGTTACATTTGCCCACATAAGTACTTCAGAATCAGCATTCAAATTGCTAAAATTACTTAGAATACCTAGTGGGAAAAACATTGTAGAATAAAACTAAATTCTCAACTACTTTGAAATGCAGAATGAAAAACCTGGGAGAAAAGACAGTAAGAGTGTGTTTTGAATCTACTAATGCTGGATGCTCAAATGTTTTTCCAGACAATACATAAAAAGTGCTGTGGTTTATTCTTTATTATGTTGACTGAATAATGTATGAGATAAAGACCCATCTCAGAGACCCAAAGACCCATGGGGTCCCATCTACCAAATATTAGCAACCTAAGTCCATTCTTAACTCCAGTGGCATCACTTTGAAGACAGTGTGATGTTAGGTGCAAAGCATCTTCATGGATTTGGGCTTCAAACATTCTGTCACTTGTACATCATCAGCTGAGGTTGCGAAGAATTGTAAGTGCTTCTACAGGTATATTGGCCAGAAAAGGAAGATTAATGAAAATTATAAATAAGACAGGAGAACTGGTGACAACTAACATGGAGAAGGCTGAGGAACTCAACAATTTTTTTGCCTCAGTTTTCAACAGTAATCTCTCTTCCTACATCTTTCACAGCCCTGAACCTTAAAGCAGGGATGGGGGCAATAAAGTCCCTCCCATAGTAGAAGAACATAAGGTTCAAGACCACCTTATGAACCTGAATATACATAAGTCCATGGAACCCAATGAGGTGCATCCCAGAGTCAGTGGATGTAGTTGCCAAACCACTCAAACATACTTGAAAAGTCATGAGAGTCAGGCAAAGTCCTGACAGTCAGGCAAAGTCCCCAGTGACTGGGAAAAGGGAAGCATCATGCCCATTTATGAAAAGGCTAAAAAGGAAGACCCTGAGAACTACTCATTAGTCAGCCCTACCTCAGTACCTGGTAAGATCATGGAACAGATCCTCCTGGAAGGCATGTAGAAACGTGGAAGACAGAGAGGTGATTAGAGGCAGCCAGCATGGCTTCACCAAAGGCCAGTCATGTTTGGCTAATCTAGTGGCCTTTTACATCGGAGTGAGTGCATCAGTGGGCAAGGGAAAGGCTACAGATGTCATCTACCTAGACTTCTGTAAGGCCTTTGATATGGTCTTATAATGGGACTTGTGAGAAATGAAGAGAGACTTTTTACCAAGGACTGTAGTGGCAGGACAAAAGGCAATGATTTTAAACTGAAAGAGGATAGATTTAGACTGGATATAAGGAGGAAATTTTTTACTATGATAGTGGTGAGATACTGGAACAGGTTGCCTAGAGAAGTTGTGAATGCCTTGCCATTGGAAGTGTTCAAGGCCAGGTTGGATAGGGCTTATGCAACCTGATCTAGTGAAAGATGTTCCTCCCCATGGCAGGTGAGGTTGGACTAGACAATCCTTAAGGGTCTCTTTCAACCAAACCATTCTATCATTCTACTAATATGTAAAAGGGCACAAAGGCCTCTGAAGAAGAATAAAAATAGAATATATTATGACAATATTGCAGGCAAGTACTCCGATCCTATTTCAGCCACTCTATGACTGTTTACACCAACTGAGGACCTCCTTATCATATCTATATTACACCATTCATTTGCTTGTGTCTCCGTTTAGGGCTCAGGGCAAACCCAAATGAAACAGGGAGCAGGATTTTCTCTCTGTTGCCCCCCACTCTCCCAGGAGAGGATAAAAAATAAAAAAAACGGGAATAGAGAAGAGGTGCTTCACACAAGGTTGGAAGACTATAACTGCTTTAATGAAAACAATAGGGGAAAGAAAAAAGATATTAATAAGGGACAAAGGATATTCAACTATATACAAAACCAGATCCCAGTAGTCTCGAGTAGAAGTGTCCAAGCAGTCCCTCATGGCCACTGTGACTCATCACCGGGGACTGCAGTGGTGTCGGGAAGCAGATGGTGGTGGATGCCACCAAGCACATGGAGATAGGCCCAGTATTTCTGAGATGCAACTGGAGGCAGCACAGGAAAGAAGGAAAAGCCCCTGAAACTTCTGGATTCCTTGGTTTTTTTCAGACTGTGGCCAGAAAGGGGAGGGAACAATACTGCTCTCTGACCTCTCAGCGTCCTACAGCTACCACCTGTCCTTCCCTTTCAGGCTGTTAACCCTTAAACCATAAATTCTGATCCACACTCACAGGCAGAATGACCTTAATACAGAGCTGGTAGCATTCTATTTTTATGCAAACAGAAATTATGATGTCTCTAAGTGTCCTTTCTGGCCTCAAATTCAGTTGCACCAAGGTTTCCTCACCTTTTTGTTGGGCATTGCTGCCTGCAGTGGCATCAACAGACACCACCAGTGGTCGCGGCAGCATCCACTATCCTGGGTTTCATGACATGCTATGTGCGATCTTCAAATGTTTGGAGTGCTTTTAGTTCTGTCTGTAACATCTGGGTGCTATCTTTGAACAAAGAGCAATTGCTCGTTGAATACGGTTGCATTAGAATTGAATATTGCCTGCATTGAATGGCATATTGTACTTTCATTGTCCAGTCTCAGGTTCCCCTGTGCTCTATTCATCAGCAGCCTAACTCAATCAATTCACAACTTAACATATGATAACCTCATTTTGTCTTAATTTTCTTCCTGACCTAGTGTGCTGCTATCTTTCTTAACACAACTGATGGTGAAATGTCTCAACCCAGTCCTCTTTGTAGCCAACAGCTTCCGTCAGCTGTTAGGCTATCAAAGTATACCAGTGTTTCAGCTACACTTTGCGGCTACTTTCTTCTTGCATTATTAAAACCTCTTCTATGGGATTGTATATTTACTGGCATTGTTTCCCTTCTATTCTTGAGATTTTCTTCTGCCTTTCTGGAGAACTTTAAGAACATTATTTTTTATTTTCTTAGATGATCTTATCACTCAGTTTGAAGCTGAGTACTGTCAGGTATATACAGCTATATAACATACTATACATCTTGACTCCATTTTTAAAAGCAAATATATGTAGCTATATATAACCTTGTAAATACATAAGCATTTTGCTTTAGATGCTAAATCTTGACACATTTTAACCTCTGGTCACCACACATATGTCAAAAAATTCTTTGTTAAGTGTCTGTAGTGAATACAGTTTTCATTATCTGATGAGAATTTCAGACCCTGATTCATACAGATCTGGCTTTCTTCTCTCTGAACAAGCAAGAGCCACAGAATGTGTCTATTGAAACACAAAATCAAGGCATTTAAAACAGATTAAAGATGGAAAGGCTGAGCCCATTTCCTAGGGCAAATGGTACTGAGTCACTTGGTAGGTGGGCTGCCAGAACCTAGTCTTAGGGAATTTTATGAGGAGACTGTCACATTATATTGTTTTTTTCTAAGTGGCCATTTCACAACAACCAAGGTTTTACTCTTGAATTTGGACTGCATAATTGAGGTTATTTTCTTGTATTACTCCCTCTATTACTTTCTAATTACCTTGCTCTATTTCCCCTTTTTCCTTCAGTTTGTCAGATGCATATGGATAATCTATAATGACTGTGCTGCTTTCACTAACTGATAAAACATTCCACTGAACTCAAGTTCATCGGCTTTATTGCCCCAAAGTTGATAATTGGTTTAGATCCGTTCAATGTAACCTGCATAAGCAGACAGACTGATGGCTCTGTGCACTTGCATGTCAGGTATTTTGTTGTTTTTTTTTCTTCTGTCATTAAAGATGTGCAGAAACAAACTGTGTGTATATACTGAACGCCTCAGCAGCTGTGATCTGCTTCTTGTCGTTTCCAACAATATATTTTTTAATTTAGATTGAATAGGGAAGTAAACAAAGTCACAGTTTACCACGTTTGCAAGTATGCTATTAATATCCAAGATAATATTTACTATCCTAACACAATCCATGTCATAAAGTTTCTACTAACATTATAAACACAAAAAAGGGACCCAGTGTAAATATTTAAACCACAGAGAGCCTTATCCAGCCTAGGCTAGGGTATATGGAGGTGGCAGCTACAAACAGTATTTCAACTCTTTTAGTCAGCTTCTGAGAGAGGCAAGGCATGACCTAGCTCTGGTGGAGAAGTCACACAACCCATTTTTCCATCATCTGATGTCTCAGTTACTATAAGCCAGGTTTGCAGCATTTCCAGACTCGCAGCTTGCATATCTGAGACTCTGTTAGACACAAACACCTTACAGATCCTTCTAACACATTCTTGTTTTTCAGTAACCCTCAGTTGTATTTTCATATTTTATGGCGGGATATTTTCAGCTGGAGTGACTGATTATCTTGGTGCAACAATACTTTTAGAGAAACAATTATATTTCAAATGGCTTATGACTCTCAATAAACAGAATGAGTCATATTAGCGGATGTGGTATTGCTTGTTACCAGACGAAGGCACACCGCTATCTTGTGACTTCCTATGCAACCTAATTGATTGGTATATGGCTGTCAACCTATTTGTTGCTCTAGTTTAGTAATGCAATCACTACGGCCACTCCGAACACACATTTGGAAGCTTAATGCAGTGGGCAAAGCTGACAAATGTTATAAAAGGGTAAATCACTTGGAGGGTCTAAGAGACTTACAAAACACATTTTAATGGAATATTTACTGCTGCAGGGTTATTTGAAAATTCCTGATAGGAAATAAAGTAAATTGGCTACTGCCATGGATCCAAAAATACCATAAAATGTCAATCAGATCCAGTGGAATATTTATAAAAAGTTATATTCACATACAAATAAATTTGTTTATTCCTGAAGAGGAACAGACAGTATAGAAGCAGTAATGGCCAAGAACTCTGGTTTTCTTCCCCCTTGCCTTTCCTCCCTCTCCTTCCTCCTATCCTGCCTCCCACCTCCTCAGTCACCCAGCCCTTCTTCCCCACCACTTTCCTTCTCCCTTCTTTCCCTCCTTCTTCTTCTCTGATGTAAGGATTGGGCTATTTGTTTTTCTCATTGTAGAAATATCTCCAATTATATGTATAAACTCATGTTCTCTATAAACTTGTGAAAATCCGGAAACTTAAATCATAGAATCATAGAATCCCTGCTAGTTTTGTGTAATTGACATGTCATTCCATGGAGTTCCTGATAAAATGAAAAAGATTGTTCATAGTTATTTCACTAAATGATTTTATCTAAAAATCCAATTTTATTTCAGTGACAATGACTATGAGGATGCACTGTAAAAGGACCTACTAGTTTTTCCAGCAACTAAACAGTGACTGTTGGCAAAATCTGCAGTGTTAATAAATATTTATTAAATGATTACTTAATACATGCTTTTTCCATTATAAGCATTCCCAGAAAATCTGCAGATTTTGCTAATAACAAATATAATTGCTAGTAATATTGGAAATAGCACCTCCTTCTTTGTCTTAAGATAAAGTATAGCTGAAGCTTTTATTAAGTTCTAATTTCACATCATATTGCATCCAGATTAATGCATATATATTTCGACATATAAGCTTCTGTATGTTCTTAACATCAAACTGAGCACTTTTGTAAAGAAGACTAGGTAACATATATTGATTTCTATTTCTAATTCCTGAATATAAATACAAAAACTGTTTGTGACTCAATATACTCAGAGAAAGTATAAGAGCTGGGTTAGGCTTAAGAGGAAAAGAAATTCACAATAGCTCATACTTTTTTAGCACTGAATATAGGATATTTGAAAAAATCAACTATTTGTCAAGTACTAAAACAATTGCAGAACTGAGAAATTATTCCTACCTAGTTGCTTGAATCTCTTGAGTTTTGAAATTGAAGGGACACCTTTTCCACTGAAGGCATCCCATTATGCCTTTCTGGTTTTGTGAAACTGCAAAAATACAGCTGACGTAGCTTTTATGTATCCAGAATTTGAGAATCTTGTGCTAGGAAAGAAGTGGCTTGATGCTATCCCTCTTTCCCAGGGTAGTTGCAAAGCATGCTAATGTTCTTGGTGCTGAACCAGTAACTCAAATACTGGTACAGCCAGTGTATTACTGGATGTCCTGGTTTGAGCTAAATAGAACT
>NW_010174153.1:0-30698 GCF_000695765.1 Mesitornis unicolor | reverse complement strand
TTAGTGGGTAGATAGGAACAGTTGGACATGACCTCTCAGAGGTCTTTTCCAATTGAGCGATTCTGTGATTCTGTGAAACTGTGCCATTCATCCCAATACTATTTTCTAGTAGTTTTTCTTTCCAAGTTGTTATGCCTTCATGTAGGAGAGTTCAATGGCAATTTTTAGTCAAATATATATTTTTAAATATTTTTAGAAAGCATAAAAATTATATTCATGGGTTTTTTTGGTTGTCTTTTTTTTTTAAATTCCTCAGCTGTGACTGAGCATGAAAAACTGAAGTGGACAGGAAACTGTTTTTGGAAGGGTGAGGATTAACAGATGTTATGAAAGAGCATTGATAAAGTTTATAATGGAATATGCCTCAGATGTATTGAGTTCTTGTTTCTCATTCAATTTATTTAGGATTTTATGGCGCTTATTTAAAAAAAATCCTGTTTAGATGTTTTATTTCACAGAAGGCTCTAGACAGTGGAGAGGTGTCCATGTCTCCTGCATTGTACATCTCCCTAACTTTATTCTAGTTCTATTGCAGAAATCCAGTTCCTTTCTACATCTTCACTGCTGTGCTACTACTTCACTACTACCTTATTTTCAGACTTCCTAGTTTCAGGAAAGAAAAGGCATGTTGTCAGATGCCTTGCTGAAGCTGTTTATCATCTAGAGTTTGTCATGCTTTGCAACTCAATAAATCATGGGTAATTAAATATTTAATGGCTACTTGAATTCACACTGATTGTGTAATTATATTTAATGACACAAACTGTTGTGCAAGAATGTTCAATAATCTAAGGATGAGAAAAAAACCACAATTTACAAGATAGTATATAGATATAAGGCTGTGGGATGAACGGTTTCTGATTGCTCTATTTTGCATTTTCTTGACATTGTGTGCTTCAGTTTGAGCATTTAACATTCTGTTTAAAAACCTGCATGTAAGATGTCATAGAAATATTCAGAAAGGCATAAATGCTCTTGAGAAAGATATATGATTGTCCCAGTGATACCCTCCATGAGGAAGAATTGCAGGAAAATTGCTCTTATGGTTTCTAATTACAAGTATGAATCTTAAGTCTCTTAAGAGACTTGTGAACTCTGGCTTCTGGGTCACTCTTAAACTGCAGGTTAAATGACCCCAATTGATCTCTTGCAAAGAGCTGTAGAAGATCACAGTGTGCCCATATTGTTAGCCTATTCCATATATTCTTGCGTGTAATTGTTACAGTTTTGGCTTCAATAACAGCTGCTTATTTAATCTTTGATCTACAAATTGGGTCTTTTGCAACTGAGTGTAAATGAGGGTTGGTGATCTGTTATGTGCTGGTCTCATTCGCTAACACAAAGTTTAATTTAAAAATTTATGAATGGTAAGCCTTCTCTATAGTCAATTAGCATTATTCATAATTTATTCTACCAACTGTATCTACTGAAGGATTAAAGCATTTGTGGAGTCCTTACTTTGATATCTTTGCATTGAAGTAATGTCTTCCAATGTGTGCTGTCTGTATAATGTCTGTCATTTTGTTTGAAGTCTGTCTTGCATAAAATATTTTCTCTGTTATGATATTTTACAGTTTTTTAAATGATCAAAAGTTTGAAAGATAGCTAGTAGAAGATGTTACTCTAGCTGGAAGAATAAACATAAAAGATAGTGGGTTTTTTTCCCTTTTCTCAAGTAGAGCCTTTTATGGCTGCTAACAATAATGTCTAGAATGGATATTTAAATCCTGTGCTCTTTCAGACACCCATCCTTCTACTATCACAGTATTTAATGACAATAGGTCATGAATTATTTACTGTATAGTGCCATCTAATGTTTTCCTGTTTTATCTACTTTCACTGTATTTCAGTTATTCTTGCACTGCTCTGGCTTTTGGATGAAACCTAGAAAACAAACCTTGCACGTGTTTTTATACTAAAAAGTCATATATTTTGCTGACAATCCCTCATGATAAGATTGCAGGGATTTGCTTTTCGTACATTTTATGTTAAATCTATACTATAGGTTATATCCAGAGTTAACTTTAGTCAGTCTTACAATTTAAAATAAATGGTAGCCTTCAACATTCAGATTAACTTAATAACAAAAGTTCAAGAGTACAGACCTTCTTCAGGAGCTTCAATCTTGCAAGGTGTATCTTATGCTGTTCTTCTGCTTCTCAGGATCAGTGTTTTCCAGGGCACCTGACACTGTGTCCCTTTATCTTGAGCATGTCCCTTCTATCATGGCAGGAATGTGAAGAGTAGAATCAAAGGCTGTGCTAGCTTTAAAGATGTTTGAAACAAAATGTTCATAAAGGCAACTTCATCATATCAAGGGAACTCATCTGTATAAAAAATAACGTTATCTTGTATGTATGTCATTAGAAATTTCCAATTAATTTGGAATTATTAACTCTTTTGCTAGTGAAATAATGATGAGGTCAAGGATAAGAACAGGTTATTAGAAAAGAGAATGGTATCATCAGTCAAGTTCATAGGAATAATGTAAGAAGTGGTATTGAGCATGAGAGAGAGATTTATTCTTCAGGTATTTCTTATTAGCACAAAGAGGTTGAGAAGAATTTACTGGTGAGGCTACTGCTCTTCATTTTCCCTGTTCTTTTCTCTTTTTCTGCTCCTTGTCATCTGGATGTTAACAGAGTTGGGTTAGACACTAGGTTAGACGGATTTTTTCCTCTGCTACAGTTGTGGGTAGAATCATAGAATCATTTAGTTTGGAAAAGACCCTTAAGACCATTGAGTCCAACCATTAACCTGGCACTGCCAAGTCCACCACTAAACTAAGTCCCCAAGCGCCACATCTGCTTGTCTTTTAAATACCCTCAGAGTTGGTGACTGAACTACTTCACTGGGCAGCCTTTTCCAATGTTTGATAACCCTTTCAGTGAAGAATTTTTACCTAATATCCAATTTAAAACTCCCCTGGCGCAACTTGAGACTAGAGAGGGATAGTGCTCACCGCTTGTGAGTTACAGTTCTGTCGTAGTGGCCACAGATATATCGCTCTGATACTCAAGGTAATCAAGTTATGCAAAAGACTCTCCATAAATATTAAGAACCTGGTAATTTTAAGTGAATGAATACAAATTTCCTCCCTCAAGCGTATTGTTGAATAATGTGGATCAGAGCTTTTAGAAATAGCATAACAAATCTGTACATATTTTAGGAACTTGACTTTAACTATACTTTCAAGGCATCAAAATCATTCTTTATCAAAATCACCTATGTTGAGTTGTATGTCAGATGCAGACTCATATTTCTAAATAAGTCCTTATTAGGACTAAAAAAAAGTTCCAGTTCTCTTTGTTTTTGTAAAATGTCACACCTTTACTACAATTAAGTTAAAGAAATATAGGTCTATGGTTCTGCCATGACTTCATGTGAAAATCACTTTACATGTGAAGGAAAAAATGTTCCAGAGCATTTGAATGGGAAGAAAGTATATTTAGGTACTCAGACTTATTTGTATTGCATCTTCTGATCCAAATTTGCATCATTCTTAAATTGTTAAAGCACTATTCCAGGTATGCTTTCTTGTTGCAAACTCAAAAAATGTCCCTGGCTTATCTACCTGTCTGAAGAATCTACTAGTTAATAATATCTTTTCCATAATACTGCATGCCAATGTACTATCTGTATGTTAGTATAGCTGTATTTCTATTAAAATTAGGACAGAAAAAAGTTAGGCTTAACAATTCCAAGTTTATGACTTTAGTAACTGACAGTGGTTCTGATAGTGTGTCAATGATCCATACTTGCCATATGGGGTTGTATGTTTTTGGTTAATTAGATAATGAGGAAATAAATCTTGAGCATTTAGTAGTTAAGATTGATTTACAAGACTTTACACTAAATAGTAAGTTTGCTTACATGCTTACCTCTTTTGTGAAAATACAATTCTCTACCATAATGTGGATTTAACAGGATAACTATAACAAACTAACAAACTTTCCTACTTTGAAGCTAAAGAGCTACATCATTATTCATGTTGTAATCCACTAAACTAACCAGATTTCTGTGGAGAATATTTACCTGACAGGCTGTTTTCCCATCCCACTTTTGTACATTTTATTATTTTAGGGACTTAATTCCCTCGTGCAAGTGTAAATAATTGTGGCAGAAATCTTGATAGCTAACCTTCAGCTGGTAGTCAGATCAGTTCTAAGTTACACAGGTAAGCAGAAAGTATTATTTTGTAAAAAAATAAGTGGAATTGATAGAATTGGCCTTTTAAAAGTTAATACGCTAAGTCTAGTAGCATGGGTGGCTCAGTTTAATAGTATAAAATAGTAGCATTTTTGTAAAGAAAGCTTTTGTTAATCAGTTAGTGAAGAGTATGAGTGCCATGAGAATTTGGTTTGGATTTTTTATTGTTGCTGGGTTTTTTGGTGTGTTTTGTTGTTTGATTGTTTTTTTCCCAAGCTGGTGATGTTTTTTTGATTTACTCTTTTGGGTTTTTTTGCGGGGGGCGGGGTGGGGGGGGGGCAGGCAGAGGTAGTACTGAAGTTTGTGATTATGACTGGAGAAATCAATGCATTTTGTGACCTAATAATTGAGGTATACACTTTTTTATGGTAATCATTAAAGAATCCAAAACAAAAATATCTGTGTCATTTTGCTGTAAAACCCATAAAGAATATGAAAAAAAAATTGAACTCTCCTTGTTAGCAGCAACAGTATTTGAAAATGATCCAAAGCCACATTATAAATAAAGGTTTGCTGAAGATCCAAACATTTCCTTGAGGAAATACTTTCCAAAATGTAAGAAAATGAATCCATCTTTTATTCAGACATGAAGCTCTTTTCTAGTTCTTGACAACCAGATAAATTACTCTTCCCTTGCTATGGTCTAGAGGAATTGACAATAACAGAAACAATTAGAACTGATACCTAATTGTCCATTTGGATTAATTTCTCTGTAGCTCAATTTGTTTGCTGGTGGTTTCATTAGCAGCAAATAATAAGTGTGTTTTTATGGAGAAGTCAATACTGAACACAGCTGAAAACAAACAGCAGGATAAAAAAAGACACTGAGAAGACAACTAATTGTAAAAAAAAAAAATCACATTAGACACAATGCTTGGAAACAAAGGGGTGATGTACTAAACTCGTGTCTCAGATTTCTTTTAACATTTTGCAGCAATTTTGAGGTCATATTTTAATATATAAAATTGTGTGAAATTGGGAACTTACCTTATAGTTTGCAAGGCTATAAATAGGTATTCATAACTTCGAAAATTATATTTTATTGCAGTAAATTTTATTTTTTCACTTTTAAGACCTGTGGGCTTCAGAAGTAGCCACAAAAGACTTAAAGGAGACTATTGAGAACACTGAATTGTAGTATCTTCATTTTAAAGATTAGTGTAGAGTGGACATCAGTACCTTTACATGATAAAGGTCAGTGTGGTCATGCATGCAGATTTTAATTATAGCTTGTTTTACAGTACTTATGTAATGGGAGTCTGGTCTGAATTAAAAAAATAGCCATTCCATTACTGTGCATAATCACCTTGATAGAAAAGTTATACCATAATTTTGATTTTCTTTTGTCTGAGGACAAAAGAAATAAAAATGACATATAAATTGTCATTCTTTTGTTAGAAAAATTCCCCATCAGTTTAGACAATTATGTCAATATCCAGCAGTTTTTGCATGTGGCCTCTGTAATTCAGATACTTTCTTCCAGCCTGTTATTCTTTCATCATAAAGATGGTGAAGTCAATACTGAACACAGCTGAAAACAAACAGCAGGATAAACAAAGACATTTCTTAAAGCATACACAGTTTTTCTCTTGAGGGGGCTAGAGAGAAGAGAGACAGGACAGGACAGTTCTGGACCTGAATTCAGAGTCTGAAAAAGGATGAAGAAAGAACGATCCGATGGCAGTCTCTAACAGATTATAACAGGAGAAGAAGGAAAACAGTTAAATAATAATTTGAGAACTGCTGTGATTTTTGGTATTTATTTCTAAAATTGGCTGTTTTCTTTTACTTTAACTCTTAAAAATTATAAAATGGATGATATATGAGTATGATACGACTTCAGTCCAATGTCCTGTTTTATCTCCAGTAAGGCTTGGAGAGTACCAGTGATAATAAGGTGGCTGTTAAAAACCCTGTTTGAAACATTGCTCTTCCAGAAATATTTTTCATAACTCTATTTTCTTCTTTTCTTTCCATGGTAGGCTTCAAAGCCCTGTGTTTTGTTTGTAAGTATTTCAGTATAGGAAGCTTGAAATTCTCCAGAGCAGCCTCGGAGAGTGAGAGGGATACATTTTGATGCTTGGAGTGTCAGGCACTGGAAATCACAGAGCATTGATGATGTTGAAACTGTGTAGCTTTCTACTTGGCTTTCTCCCAAATTGAACATTGAAACATTCAGGTTTAGTTGTTAGAACAGTTATATAGTTAAATTTCTGGCTTAAACGATTTTACATGGGAAGAAAGTAAATAGAACTTTGAAGCCAAATTTTGATGTATAATATTTCAGGATTCTTTCTTGGCTTTATGTAGAATTTAGATAAGTATTTAATGATGCTGAAATATTTTGTTTTGGATTTAAGTGCTAGTTTGGTAAGAAATGCTGAATACTAACAACATATATGACAGAATATTGTCATATTTTAGATGTGCATCTCATCCTGAGAAGTTTGATTGTCCTAAATATGGCAAATAGTAATATCTCTATTTCAGCTTGTTTTCATCTTTGGTTAAAATGAAGTCTGAGTGTAATTTTTATCTTTGTGAGAAAGTGAGTTTTTTGCATGATGCTTGTATAAAGAAGCTTAGGCTCAATGATTTAACCTTAAAATCAATACAAACTAACTCATTAAAATGGCTGCTACCAGCTGCCCCTCTGAAAATACACTTCCAGGGAGCAGAGGAATCTGGTTTAGTACCGTTTTGTCTCAGGTTTGTATTAATTATTTAATGAGGGAAACGAAAGTTATAACAATAATAGATGTGAAATGTATGCATTAGGCATGATATCTACCTTTCCAGATGCATGCAAAAAAAATACCCATGTATAAGCTGAGTTTTATCTCTTTGTCTTAAACCCAATTGTGAAACAGCTCACGTGGAGTAACAATGGCAGATTTCATATTTAGGAAAAAAGCAATTCAAATTTAGTCTATAATGATGCTTTAGGAGAGGCTCCTGTTATTAACCATGTTAGTCTGATTGCTTTTCTGACTGCAGTTTTCAATTAGGCATAATGTGTTCTAATCATGTGTGAATGGAGAAGAGGTTTTTTTTAAGATGATTTTGTTGGCAAATCATGAATTTGAGTAAGCACTTACAAGAAAACAATATTTTGTAGCTGTATGCAAGCTATTTTCTAGATTGAAATAAATGTAGCTACCTTGATTAAAAGTATGTTTCCTGCAATGCCATCTATCACAAAAAGGTTTATAGTTCTGTTTTTGTTAGATAGTTTGAAAGTGGTCATATGATAAGCCAGTAAAAAGCTAAGAAGTGTTTGATTTTGGTTATACTAGTCAGTAAAGAACGTGTACATTTTATACAAAATAAACTGTCTAAACACATTCTGTCTTATTTTTTTCAGAAGGATGTTTTCCTACTTTTGAAAGTTTTTGTTTATTTGATGATTTATAAAATAAATATTAATTCTAGTATTAAAAAGTTAAGTTGCATTGTATCTGTCATAGTTGCATATGTGTCCCTTTTCTATACCTCTCCTGTGCCTTGATAAACAGAAGGAACATAATGTGTTTAAATTTCCATTTTAAAATCTGACAAGTATACTCTGAATACTCTCACATAAGTTCTTATAACTGAGAACTGAAATGATTGCTTAGTAATGCACTGCTGTTCGATGATGAGTAGTAGAATTCCTTAGATTAAGGTTGGAGGCCTGGGAGGAAAAAAAAAAAAGCACAATAAGTTGTAAGAGAGCCTTTGGAAAATAATGTTAAATTAACCTACTTAGCAAAAAGGTATTTAATAATCCATAATATGTGATCTTACTTCTTTTTATAAATTACTTTTTCTAATGTATCTTCTGTTTCCTCCCTACAAAGAAGCATTTCATGGACTTGCATCACATAGATGCAAGTAAGTTGCCTGTCTCTCCAAACATCAAGTATTTAGATCCTTCACAACTTGCAGTGACCTATTACTCACTGTATGGCTTCCTGCTCCTGGGAGGAGTAGGTTAGAGACAATCGCAGAGGAATGTTCTCCCAAAGTGGTAACATTGATTTAGGTAATTTTAATGTGTATTTCTTCTAAGAGTACCGTTCTGTCTCTTATGCACTCTACTAGATCAGAAATAGCTACAGTGGCAGAATCTGTAGCTTTTCTTCTGACTGTAGTGCACAAGAGCTATTCCTCTTCAGTTTTCATAGAGAAATCATGTCTCCTTCCAGATGGGCTTTGCTACAGCTGTAGGTAAAACTTGAAAGGGTCCATTACACAGGTCAGAATTGCTGTTGTCTTTGTTGCAGTCCTGTTCAAATGAAACATGCTGGTTAAAACAGAAGGAAGGATAAATTGATAAGACTAGACACCATTTACAGAAAATCATAATATCTGAGACTTTCAGTTGAACAAAATGCTATCCATTTAATTACTGACTGGTGATTAACTAAATGCTCCTTTTTAATAAGTGCCTTTCCTTGTCTGCCTCTACTTTTGGACTCTTATGCATTGTTAAGTGTAATTTAAGTTAATATTGCTGGCAGGCTTCAGTTTCATTCCTTTTTGGTGTTTCAAATACATGCTTCTTGATTTTACTTACATTTCCTGACCTATAGAGCCTTATGTCATACTCCTAATAGAATTTGTTTTATCTGAGAAAGAGGTATACCTATCATGGTGCTGTAGTTGCAGAAGCAGGAATTAAATAATTAATCTGTGATTTTAGCCTTTCTGTTACTTTCCATAGATGATACACAGTCTTAGAAAGACACTTTTTTTGATTTGGTTTGGTTTTGTTTCTGAAGAACAGTAATCCTTATGCTTTACTGCCAGTGTCCTAATGGCCAAAGTATTTATTTTCACAACCACAATTACTAGTAGTTACACATTCTTTTAATGGATGATCACTACATTTGAAGCAGCCTGTCAGTCTGTCTTCAAAGTCAGGAACATTTTGTTACTGGACACATTCTCTGAAGGGGTTTAAAATCCAACCAACTAAACAAATAACCAAACAAACCAAACAGTTTTAAGTGAGAGACCAGTTCAGAATTACCTGAGCATGTTGCATGGTAATATGTTCAGCTGGCAGCAACAAGTATAAGTATTCCTTTCTAGATAATAAATGTCATAAAAATTGTTGTTTGCTCATACCTATATGAGCTTGTTGTGATCCTAAATCATATTTTCCAGAAGTAGACATTATTTCAGCATTGCTCTGGAAGTCACCTGTATGAACTTGGAGTCAGAAGATTTGAGCAGTGCTGAAAAATAAATTAATATACGTCTTAATTTTTTCAACATGTTTGGTTTACAAACTAATTCTGAAAGATAAAAGCAGTTCAGTAACAGACAGCAGAGATTTGTCTTCCTTAATTACTTCATCACAGTTCTACTTGGCTGATTTGAAAATATCATTTAGCAAACACTTTCTTGGCAAGGAAATCTTAAAAATTAATCAAATGGTTTTTTTAAAAAAAAAACTTTTAAAAATGCTGTGGCCATTTTGTGTCCATTTTTCCTGAACTGATGTACTTGGAAATTATAACTGCATCTTCCGACTATATAAGTATAAAATAGAACCTGTTCCGTGAATGAATCTAAGAAATGTTATTATGCTTCAGTGGATAGAATAGTTAAAGGTGGAGGTTTTTTGCATTTGTAAATAGGAATCATAAGAACATGCTGTACATTTTTTATTTGTTTACAAGTAGAATATCTGTTAAGGATTTTGTATTTGATCTAAAAATAAGTTGTCATCAATAATGAATTGTACCTGCTTTATCATGCACAGGAATTGGAATTCAGCTAGTTAATTATTTTTTGACAAGGTTTTATTTTAATTTTGAAGCTCTGTGATAGCCTCTTTCTCATGAGAAAGTATGATAGATACTATTCTGCAAGATGTATGTAAATAACAGAAAATGTTGTTAAGACACCTGAAATCATAGTTTTCATTCAGTCATTATTAAATTAACTAATAAACTAATTGTCTTTTGGGTTTGTAGAGTCCTGTGTACTTTTGGCAAAACAAATGATGTTTTAGGAAGAATTTGGGCAACTTTTATGTATTTTAAATTTAGGTCCTTTAAAATAAAGCACACCTCTGAGAGGAGGATATCTAAAAACCTGAATAAGGCTAAATTCTAAAATCTGTACTTTCCTGTGAAATGTAATTTTTTCTCTGTTAATCTGGGGAAAAAAAGGCTATCTTTTTGGAGCCTTAATACTGGAAACTAAAGGGGTTATTTGGAACAATATGTGCAAATACCACAGTAATTGTTTTACATTATTCTAAGGGAACTAATTGTAATTCTCTAAAAGCTGTTGTGAGTTTATAACTTCTAAATGTACTCTTCAGACAACTCTTTTACTTGTGTAGACTTTATCTAACATTCCCACAGTGGGATCATGTATTCATATAGCTTATTACATCAGTGTACACATAACTAGTTACCATGCATGAACTTTTGTTTCATGCTCCACAACTGCTGAAATATCAGTACATAGGCAGAATTTTTTAGCCAATCCCTCATGGCACTTTGGATATAATTTAATACTTTCTTGAATAAACAGATATTTTAAGTTATATTTGTTTTGCATAGGACATTGTGTGAACTGCAAGAGAATTTTCAGCTTCAGAATCTAAAATGGCGATTCCCAAACCTGACTGGGTTTGACTACCACTTGTTTCAGGTTTGTAACTACAAGTATGAGTTTAGCCCTTTAATTTTTCTGTAAAGGTCTGTATTCCCTTTCTCTCTCCACTTTCTTTCTCCCTTCTCCCCACACCCATGACCCCGGAATTTTGGAACTGAGATTTGAGCTGTAGAAGTACAGTTTCACATTAAACAATTTGAGATCCTTTTTGTTAGAACTTGGAAAGAATAATTAAATTTTGAACAAAAAAACCCCTCAGAAAATAATTTGGATTACATAAAATAACTTTGACATTTTGGTAATTGTACTGTTAATGTGAAGCTTACATTTTTGAGTGAATATTCATGTTTTTGCAGATATTTAAAATGTTAACTGTATGAAAATGAAAGATTGGTTGATATGGTATTACTAATATAGGATTAAGAGGTTTTAGAGAGATGTAAAGCTGAGTATTACAGAAAATTAAATGTTATTAGTAAATGTGAAATTTCAATATATTTAAATGAATGCATCATTAAGACAGTAAAATAGCCTTAATTTTGGTCTTTTTTAGTACTCTTCACTAGCACCATAATTACAGTTATGGTATTTCACTATTTCTGAACATCAGATGAAAAATATTTTTTGTATAATAATCTTTTTCTCCTTTTCTACCTCTTATGTATTTTGGCAGATATTTCTGTAAGATATTTTATAACTTTTCTTTATCTACTGTAGAGCTGCTTTTGAGACTCACAGCCTTCTTTTGCTCAGTCAAGCTCCTGTTCTTTCTAAAGGTTTAGAAAAAAAATTATGTTAGGGCTACAATATGCTTTACAAGAATTGTGTCACAGAATCATAGAATTCTAGAATGGTTTAGGTTGGAAGGGACTTTTTGATCATCCAGTCCAACACCCCTGACATTGGCAGGGACACTTCCCACTAGACCAGGCCCAAAGCCCCGTCCAACCTGGCCTTAACACTTCCAGGGAGGAGACATCCACAACTTCCCTGGGCAACCTGTGCCAGTGTCTCACCACCTTCACAGTTTTCATTAATGAAGTTGTCCATAATAGAAAATTTATTTTACGTTTTAACTGCCTATCATAAATATTTATATATTAGTAACATCATTCCTTAAAGCATTATTGGAGGATATAGTCTGTTATATAAGTACTTTGTATTCTATTGCAGGTGATGGTTATTAGTTTATAGAAATAATATATATAAATTAGTATAGAATTAGAAATAGATTATAGAATTAGTTTATAAAATAACTTCCCTTGAATCTAAAGTAATTTCACAGAATATATAAGCGTCTTGATTAATCTAAATGTTTTAACAAGAAGTTCAGTTAGAAAGTAAAGTCATGTTTTAAAGACATCAGAATTTTAATCAAGTTTTAAATGCTTAATTGAGCCCCTTTACATTAGTCTTCAAATAATTTAATTTATAAGAAAACAATATAGGAAATGGTAAAGTAGACAGTCTACTGCTTGCTGGATTGTAGAAGATATTGCAGAGAAGTACTGATTTTTTTTATCTGTGTGATTTCAAAGCATTTGATGTGAGTCCTTAAATATTTGTGAATAGAGCATGTGCCAGTTTTTAATTAGTATTTCTTCAAACTGTGAAGAAGATTTAGAAACAGTAGGATAATATTACTCAGCAATTGTAAGAAAATGAGAGTCAGTATTGATGTACGTTCTGCCCACTCTCTGCATCTTAATTATTTTGGGGTTCTCACAATGAAAAGAAGTCCCAGGTACTAGAGAATCAGTGCTAAAAGTTAAGCAAAGTAGCTAGTGCTGAAGTGTCATGTTATGGAAGGTGTTTTGCTAGATAAATGTTATTAGGGAAATAACATGGTATAACAGGACCTTCTTAACCACCCTGATAACAAAAATATATAACTAAGGATTTCAGAGTTAGGAAACATCAGAAATAAGACTAACTGTATTCATATATATCACATGTCATCCCCTTGTATTTTTGTATTATCCATAATTCTGTACGTATGTTCTGTTTCCATGGAAACTTTCTCATTCAACCTATATGATGGACAAAGTTCAAAGACTAATGCTAATTAACTTTTTTTCTTTTCATGAGTTTTTGCATGACCTTGTTCCTCATTCATTAGCAAGGGTTAAGTAATGCTCTAAAGACAGAATTCTTAATTCTTAATTTTGCCTTACCTTTTTATCTATAGCAATTGTCTTTATAGTACTCAAAATTTTAACAATCCTTAATGAATTTATTTTTATAGTACTGAGGAAACTGATATCCCCATTTTCATCCTTACTCTCATAGTAATTTGCAAAGTAGGAGTGATGGCATTTTAAGTCTGAAGTATTCACTAATGCTAGATATTCTCTCTGGAACAGTGAACACAAAAATTGGTATTAGTGTGTAAGTTCAGTACGTTCAAGCACAGCTCCTTTGGCTTTGTGTGCAGATAGAAGCTCTGAGCATTTTTGCACATTACATCCCATAGCCTAATTCAAGCCTCCCTTGTTTTGTTTGTGGAAAGATACCAGTGTTAGTGGCTGACATCCCAAATGTTTTTACTGGTAGATTCATTAACATACTTTGTTCTGTTTCTTCTGCTGCATTGCAGACTTAAAAGAAAGTATAGTAACAAAAAATTCAATGCTTGCTGCAGTACAGAAACAGTTTTAGACTGCTTGTGTGGTTACTAAGGTAACCAGTTCTTCCAAAAAACTGAAATTATATTTATCAGTTTTCAGTATGTAGTTTTATATGTGTATATTTTTAATGGAATTTTTCAAGTTAATGTCTAAAAGTAGAATAATGAAGACACTTGAGCTTTTTCAGCGCTTGGTGTAGGTGATGTGACATACGTATATCAGTCATAGATGAGTCATTTGACTTGGAAGAAATTAACCCAACATTGAAAAAGAAACAGTCACTGAACTACTTAGTACTCCTTGATCTTTGCTTTGAAGTTTTGCTTTGATGTAGATTCAGGCCTGTGAGAAATATTGCCAGCTTATGTTTGTACTAGCTTTACCTTTAATTTGCATCACACATTGAATCATAGACTTGTATAGGGAGGAAGGGAGGTCCTCTTGTCTAACCTCTTGCTCATAGCAGGTCTAGTTAGATCAGACTCTGCAGGTCTTGCCCCAAGTTTCAAATATTTCTAAGAATTGAAATTCTGCAATCTTCCAGTATTTGACCCCTCTCATGGTATATATTTTTTTTCCTTATACCTAGTTGGAATTTCCTGTGATGCATTTCATATCTGTAGTCCCTTGTGTTAGCTCTGTGAACCACTGAGAAGAGTCTGGCTGTGTCTTCTCTATCTCTTTCCATTAAAAAGGGCAGTGAAGTCTTTCCTTCTGTTCTTAAGGGTGGAGTTCTCATTCTTTCCTCATGCACTCTGGGCACCTAACCGTACTGTACTTGCCCCAGTATATCAATGTTTACATTTACTTGCACTGAGAATTTCAATGCTGCACCCAGTACACAAAGCATGGTCTCACAAGTGGTGAGCACAGAGAAATAAAACACATCCCTCCATCTCCTGGCTGCTGTCTAGCTACTACAGTCAATTGTGTGACTGAACATCTTTGCCACAAGGGTGCACTCCTAATTCAACTTGTCATCCACTGAGGTCTGTTTTTTGGTCCTGCTAGTGCAGGAAAGAGATTCTGATATGCTGGAGAAGTCAGTGAAAGGCTGACAAGACAAGTGATTAGGGGTAGGAGTGCATGCTGGAAGGGGAGTGGTCAAGGGATCAGAGTTTTGTTCAGACTGGAGAAAGGAAGGCTGGGCTTCAAGTTGCTGTCTTTCCATTTAAAGGCATTTAGAGAGAAGACAGAGCCATTCTTTCCTTAAAGATGCACAGCGAAAGAGCAAGTGGAAACAGTCACCAGCTATAAAAATGAAAGCTTTAATTGAACATAAATACCATATTCTTCACCATCAGAGTATTAGTAATTGGAACAAGCTACTTGGAGACTGAAAGGACAAGGCCAGACATAGCTCTGAGGAGCCTGGTCCAAGGTGGAAGGTAATCCTGCTTTAAGCAGTCTTGGACTAGAGGACAGAGTCTTTACCAACTTCAATCTATTTATGAATCTTTATTACGACATTTCTCAGGCTAAAATTCCCCCAGTTATGATAGATCATTATCTTTACGACTTCTGTCTTCTCCTTCAGTGTACCTCTGGTGGAGAAGTCTATGAAAATTACGTGACGTACCTTTTATATGATGAAAAATATTGCTGTCCTTTCATGCACAACAGCAAGGTACTGTAGATTTTTATTTCCTTATTGCTTCTTTGTGATTTTTATTAGCTGTTCTTTCTTCTTTCTTTCTGACAAATGTGATGTACTTAAAAAGGTACAAAATCATAATTTGGTTGTAGGAAAGGTCGTTGGAAAGGTGAGAGTACTACAGTTCATTGCTAAATCCATAGTCCAGGATAGTTCAAGTTATAAGTTGGGTTACTGGAATACTGTTCCACCAACTCAGGCATTTGTGTGTGTATGTGTCTGTATTTTGAGAGACTAGTAGCAGCAGAAAGAAAAAGAAAAGAAAATATATGGATAAAGTATGCTGAATACTAGTATGCAGCTGAAAGGAAATGTGGTATTTAAAATAAAGATTATCTGATTTTTAGGAAGTCTGCTCTAAAAGATTGTATGTCCTCTGTGTATTTCTAAAATAAAAGCCAAAATGTATACATTTACCATTTTCACAGTAAAGTAATTATACGCTTAGCATTGTATTTAGTGTTCAAATAACTTTTACTTTTGTATGTATGGTATTTAGAGTTGCTATTTGAAGACTAATTTACTTGTGCGCACTGAATGCTTGGTTTGCCATTAAAATTGGTCAATTCATTGGACCTGTCTGATTTGGACTTGGGATAACTGCTATTTCAGAAATTTTCTCATATTTCTCAATTTTTTCATACTCACAAGATTTCTCATGCTTAAACATGGTTCCCTCACCACTCCTTCACAGAAATTTTTTTAACTCTAGGTCAGTTTTTGAGATAATGAATAAGTTTTTAGGGTATTGATGGTAATATTTCACAGAATCACAGAATCACAGAATCGCTTGGTTGGAAAAGACCTCCGAGATCATCACGTCCAACCGCTCCTGTCGGTTCTGTTCTTTTTTTCAGCAATATATTGTTTTTATCCTTTGTAGCATGCTGTTATAACTATTTTAATAGTTTACTATGTGAACATGAAATGCAATGAGAATCTCATCTACAAAGTCTGTGCAAGGGTTTATCTGCCACAAGTGGTTTGGACTTTGAGGCAGCTGAAATGTTACAAAATTTTTCCATTTGTTGCCTGAGATTTTTTATGAGATTTTAATGACTAGATATCAAAACCTACAGACCTCGTTGGAGAAAACAGAGCATGGATTTAGCAATCTTGCAAGATAAGCAACCTGACTTTACTTGCAATCGTGAAAGAAAATAGAGATTGTAAGTTAATGATTTTCGGTGTGTGAATAGTATTTCTTCTTAATTGTTATTTGTGTATTTTTTAAGATGCATAATAAATCAAGAACTCCATGCATGTGGATGTCGGACACAAGTAGTAATTAAGTAATAATGTAATCGTCTAAGTCCAAGTTTATACACTGTACTTGGTCTAATTTGCATCAGGTCTCAAAATACCTGTCTAGTTTGTGCTCTTTAAATTTAAAAAGTTAAGATTAAAAAAAGTTATTTCTTGAGGGCAACATCTCCGTTCTTGAATACTTTATCTTAAATTATTAATGGAACAGCAATAATAATGATCTGATATATTCAGAATGCTGTTTTGTTGAGAACCTTATGCTTTCATCCACTAAGGTAACACCCTTCACAAATTCATCACTAATTCCTGATATTTGTTTCTTCTCTTTTGTAAACAACTATTTTGATATTGTTAATGCTACTTTTACTTTTCTTTTTTTTTAAGTTTAGGCTTAAGGAAGCAAGTTGGTTTTGTCACAATGTTTTCTGCCTAGTTTTGAAATTCATAGTGCATTTTAGTTGCTTTCCTGCTATAGATTTCTCCACATCTTACAGTGCTTTCGGCTGACTTGTTGATGTTTTGTTTATGTGACTCCAGTCCTATTCATTATATATTCATCAGATGTTATGGTTCATAACTGCTGAATATTGTGTCTACTGCCCATCTTGCAGTCTGTAGAAGTTGGGGATTTGTGTGAATTTTTTTGTGTGTGTGTGGATTTTTTTGTATTTGCTGTCATCTTCAGCTTGATTAGAACTTCAGATCAGTCTCTGAAGGAGAATGTATTCTTTATATTGATTAATAACAAAAGTAATGATTGCTTACAGCTTTTACAGTCCCTTCTGTTGTTTTTGTTGTCCATGTGCACAAGAATGCTGCAGTTAAATTATTATTTTTTTTTTGGTCTAGGTGTCTTGCCTGTTAGTAAGAGGCAGGAAAAAAATAATTAAAAAAGAAAAGCAGAATAGACAAATTCTAATTTATCTGCACTTATAATAGTGTCCATGTTTTTTTTTCTTTCTTATTCTGAATTTTTCATTCTTATTCTGAAATTATGTTTCATTTTGCACTAATCTTTACAGAAATATGTATATGTATATAAAATTAATAATTTGCAGTTATATAGAATTGCTACAGATAATACTATTCTAGGAATTTTGCTTCTGATTCATGAGACACATCTAACATCTCAAATGTGGAACTAATGAAAAATGCTACTTTATTTGAATTGGAAGGTTTTTTGTGACTATCTAAATACCTGAAAAATATTACCTAAAAAGTGAAGACAATTTACTGTAATCTCAAAATGAAAATATTATAATTTAAATGCAAAACACACAGGGGAAAATCCCAGTGTTTAGCAGCGTTACTGAAACATGGCAATACTGCTTCTCATTTAATTAGAGTTTAATTTGAAGTGAAGTTCATTTTTCTTTAAGAATCAGTATTACCTGAGAAATAACTGGGTTTAAAAAGACTTCTGTGCCTGAGTTGTTGAAATCTAGTTAAAATGTGGAATGTAATTATATATTAGAATCTATATGTAAATTGTATATAGAATATATATGTAAAATACATACAGTTAACAGTACAATAGAAACTGCCTAAACTGTAGGCAATTTTCTTTTCCTTTATGAAATAATATAAACTCTGGGATGTCTGAATACTGTAACAGAGCTGTTGTAGCTTAAGCCAAAGCCAGTGACCTGTTCTTATAAGGGCAGCTTTGTATTTTACTGTGTTGTGAGACCACAGTTCTACTACACTATTTTCTACTAATGTTTTGTTTTGAATGCTGAGAAAAGTAGTCCTAAAGCTATATATTTTCTCTGTGTTTTTGTCAAGAAATAGTTGTTTCTAATTAAGGGCTGAATGATATTTTTGTCCATTTCTTTCTCTGTCTGTTGAGACATTTTCAACCTGTATTATTTTTCTGTAAACTTGCAATGAAAAGACAGATGTTTGGCCACAGAAATAACACTGTGTCTTTCTTGCCAAATGCCAAGAGTTAAAGCAGTAACAGACTTATGTCTGACTTCTGACTTTCATATGTTTCATATGTTTCAGCTTGCCTTTAAAATTCCTTTTAAGTGTCTGACATTTTTCGTCTGTATCTCCAATTTAAATAGCAAATGAGGTAAGAGTGTCTACTAAAAATCAGATGTAATGTAAACGGTAGTAAATGTTGTATGTATGTACATAGGGAAGGCATTTGTAATATTCTTTGCATCCAGATTTGATAGGCAGGATTTATTAGTTAACTTCAAATATCTAAAATGCAGACATGTAGAACTGAGCTAGGGAGCTCCAGACTAATTTGAATTCAGTAAAGTGAAACAGTAAATTCTAGAATCATGTAGGCTGGAAAAGACCCTTCAGATCACCAAGTCCAACAGTAAACCTAACACTGCCAAGTCTACCACCAAACCACGTCCCTAAGTGCCATGTTGTTGTAGTTTAAGCCCAGTGGGCAACTGAGAACCATAGGGCCATTCACTCACTTCTACCCCCTGCCATGGTGGGATGAGGAGAAGATAAATATATCAAAGGGTTCGTAGGATGAGATAAAGGACAGGGTGTGTTCACTTACCACTTACAGTCATAGGCAAAAGACAGACTCATTTCTCAGAGAAAAACAAACAATTTAGCTTGTTACAAATAACATCAGAATTGAATAGTAAGAGATAAAATAAATTCTTAACGTGAACACCTTCCCCCACCCCTCCCTTCTTCCCAGGCTCAGCTTTGTTCCTGGTTCCTTTACTTCCCTCTGCCAGCAGCAAAAAGAGGGATGGGAATGGGGGTTGCAGTCAGTTCATCCCATATGATGAGCAGCATCTCTGCTGCTCCTTCCTCCTCAGGGGTAGGGAAGACTCCTGTCACTCTTTTTCTGCTTCAACATGGCACCCCTCCCACAGGAGAAAAAGTTCCCTGTGAACTTGAAGAAGCTGGCTGGGCATGGCTTGGATGGGCATACGCTTTGGGGGGTCAAAAACTGGTTGGATGGCCGAGCACAGAGAGTTGTGGTGAATGGAGCTAAATCCAGTTGGCGGCCAGTCATAAGCAGTGTTCCCAAGAGATCAGTTTTGGGGGCCTCTATGTCTGTCCAGTGCGTTAAAGAAATGAATCAAACACAGGTACACCCTCTTGGAGATGCCTTTTTACAACAGGTAAAGCTGTAGAACAGTCTACAGCCATTTCAGTAGTGTCTTCTGGGCTTAAAATCAAAGTGTATTAATTGCAAGTACAAGTCTTAATTTGCTGCAGTTCATACAGATTTCTTTAAATATAACAATTTCTATTCCTTGTGTCCTTGTCTGCATATCTGGAGAGCTGCCATGCAGAAAAGGACCTGGGGGTGTTGGTGGACAGCAGGATGACCATGAGCCAGCAATGTGCCCTTGTGGCCGAGAAGGCCAATGGCATCCTGGGGTGTATCAGAAGGGGTGTGGTCAGTAGGTTGAGAGAGGCTCTCCTTCCCCTCTACTCTGCCCCGGTGAGACCGCGTTTGGAATATTGTGTTCAGTTCTGGCCCCCTCGGTTGAGGAAGGACAGGGAATTGCTGGAAAGAGTCCAGCACAGAGCCACAAAGGTGATTGAGGGAGTGGAGCATCTCCCTTATGAGGAGCGGTTGAGGGAGCTGGGTATCTTCAGCTTGGAGAAGAGGAGACTGAGGGGTGACCTCATTCATGTTTATAAATTTGTAAAGGGCGAGTGTCAGGAGGAAGGCTCCAGGCTCTTCTCTCTGATGTCCAATGACAGGACAAGGGGCATTGGGAGCAAGCTGGAGCATAGGAGACTCAACCTGAACATGAGGAAAAACTTTTTTACTGTGAGAGTGACAAAGCACTGGAACAGACTGCCCAGAGAGGTTGTGGAGTCTCCTTCTCTGGAGACATTCAAAACCCTCCTGGACACATTCCTGTGTGACCTAGTCCAGGTGATCCTGCCCTGGCAGGGGGATTGGACTAGATGAACTTTTGAGGTCCCTTCCAACTCCTAGTATTCTGTGATTCTGTGAACTCCTCTGTGTGTCTGCCCGTGGCTGCAGTTTTCTCTCACAAACTGGTCCAGTGTAGGCTTCCCTTCCACATGGTGCAGTTCTTCCCACAGACTGACCCACTGCATACTTCACATGGAATCTTGGCCTCTTTGAGGGCAGCCACCTTCTCATGTGGATCTCTGCTCCACTGTTGAATCTCCAATGGTTGCAGATGGGTCAACTTACCCTCTCGCCACAGGTTGCAGGGGGAACCTCTGCTCCACCACAGCCTCTCCTCCCCACTCTATTTTCTTCATGGACCTTGGTGTCTGCACAGTTGTTCTTCTCACATCCCACTTCTCTGTCCATTGTAGGTTTCTTCTGCTGTTTCTTCAAGAGTTCCTGGCTCTCTTGGGCTGAAGCTGCAACAGGGCTTGAGCTTAAGTTAGGGCCAGCCCAGACGGGCTGGGTCCACGCTGCCCATGCCAGGGCCGCACTGGTCGAGGCCAGACGACAAGAGAGAGCAAGCCATGTACTGTGTTTCTCTTAAATCCATCAATTCACGGAGATGCTTAATGGCTTGGCCTTTGTCAGAGGTGGGTCCGAAATTGGAGCCAGAGGAGCTTCTAGCAGCTTCTTACAGGGTTATTGCATAGCCCTCCCCCACTACCAAGAATGGAAAACACCTCACAGAAACCCAATGCACATGTTTACATGGTTCATCTGAACAGTTTCACATGTCTACCTTAGGTGAGGTGAACTTTAAGTCTCTAATAACTTGACTTTCTGTCACTTACTGTGTGGTTAGTTTAGAGGAGCTCAGATATGTGTGTTCATACTATAGATTGAGTTTTATCAGACTAAATTTGAAGATACCTCTCACTGTGGGGAAAATTATCAGACGTTAAAACTCCATGGTGAAACTGCCATTATAGAGAAAAACAGATCAGTTCAACAAGATCAGTTCATATTATCATCATGTCAATGACAGCTAAAAGATAGCCTGCTAAAGGTGGATAAAATTTAGGTCAAAAACAATAGTTCAGAGGGCTGGAACATCTCTCCTGTGAAGACAGGCTGAGACAATTGGAGTCGTTCAGCCTGGAGAAGAGAAGAGTCTGGGGAGACCTTGATGCAGATTTTCAATACTAAAGGGGGCTTGTAAGAAAGATAGACTTTTTACTAGGTCCTGTAGTGACAGGACTTGAAATTTTAAGCTTATTATTGAAATAGTAGCCACTCATTGGCATAGATCAGTGAGAAGATGCTATTGGTTCACTGTTGCTACTATTGTGCTTCTTTGTTTTGTTTTAGTTTTGTTTTAGTTTAAAAGAAGGAGTGAGAAGGGAGAGAGAGGTGTTATTTACTACTTTGTTTTGACTGTAATGCTAGTTGGTCACCAAAATCAAGCTTATGGTGGATATTTTTTTTCCCCTCCTCCTTTAGGCATGCCCTCTACCATTTCCTCTAAAGTGACCATTGCTGAGGTTGAAAAAGTTTCCTGCATCATCCATAAAAGACCTCCCAAATGATAACAGAACGAGGAAAGATTAAGCACAACTTTGACTCTAGTGCTCAAAATCTCATCTTTCTGCTTAGTAAAACATGAACTGAATAGAAAAGATTCTACAGTAATTTAGAAGTAGAGCATTGGTTGAATTCTTTGCCAAATATGCCAAAACCTTAGCTTTTATATAATTCCCTGTGATTGATATTAGATCCTTTTGTGCATTATCTGCCAGTTGGAATGAAGTCTGGCATCAAAAGGTGGCAGTTTTGACATTAATGCAGCTTCAGAAAAATTAGATTTTATGTAAAGCTTTAGCAGCACTGATGATAAATACAAAGGGTAATAAGCAGTGTAATGATCTTTGAATCTGCAGCTTCATCCTATCCAGTATCCCAGAAGGCTAATGTAATTTCACAGGAAAAGGTACTAAGATGTATCACTTATCTTTCTCTTCCATGCCTCTCCTATCAACTCAGATGTAATACATTAACATTTGAATGAAAAAAAATTGTCAATCAAGAAATAGATAGAGGCATTCATTTGAAGGCAGAAAGGAAGGAAGAGAAGGGGAAATATAAGCATGATGATGCAGAGTTTTGTTACAAATTCTGACACATATTTAATATATTAAAATCTCTGCTTTGAAGTATAAATAAAAAGCAAATATTTAGTTTCATGTTATGTTATCATATTCTGATAGCCTTTTATTTATGCAGTACTAATGTGAAGACTTTTCTGTAAAGTAATTGTGGAATTCTGAGTTAATCAACGTATTTCAATTCAAAATGTAAAGGTAAAAAAGCCTCAATGGTTTTAAAAGCTGTGAATAGATTACAGCACAGGTATGAATCAATTGAAATGGAAATTTTTACTGTAACAGAAATTATTTTAAAGTAAAATCAGTTTTTCTCATTCTTTTACTGGTTGTGTTTTGGGTTTTTTAAGGAAATCTAAAGAGATTCTAACTGACTAAAATAACATAATTAACAAAAATTTTCTCTTTTATATGTTCATGTAACATGCATTTGGATCAGGAATGAGTACAGTTCAGGCAAAAAAGTCTTTAATACCCTATCTAGGAGGTCTTTTGTAAGTGACTCTCATATCAATATGCAGAAATACCTAATTTCTCAATCACATCTGTGATCCAGAAACTGTTTCTTTGGTTTCCCAGTTACTGTTAAACATATTACATGTGTTTTTCACTTCCTAGTAACTTAATGATTATTATTTTTTACTCAAGTAGCCAAGAAAGGCAAAATCCTTATTACTGGTCTTAGCTGTAGGAATCAGAACAGCCTAGTCTTACTACTACTTCTTTGCTTGCATATAGTTGATAGATTCCCATTTGAAATTGTGTTCTGGATTGTTCGAAGTTTCAGTCTTCCAGTGAGCACAGGCTGAGTGAAACTCAAAAAGTACTGCTTGTTCTGAGGTTGCAAAAATCATAAAATCCTTAAGGTCTGACATAACTTCTACCTTAAATCCATAGCTTCATATGAGCTTTCAGAAATAAGTAAATCATAGGAAAATGTTAGCTTGAATTTTGACAGTGCAAGTTTTGCCTACCTGTATCGTAAAATTTGCTTTCTCTGTAGAACTAATTTTGAGAAAAGGCTGAGAAACTGTGGATTCTTGGTAAGCATTAGAAAGAGTCAGTATCTCAGAGTTATTTGCTTCTGATCTAATGAAAATACACTGATGAAGTCTTTAAAATTGTAAAACAAATGTATAAAGTATGATCACTTGAATGAAGGTAACTGAAGGAATTCAATTCAACTTGTTAGGGAGATTTTTAGTTCCATTTTAATGTGAGGCTAAGGGGAAAATGATAAGATAAACCAGTTTCATTTACAAACTTAAAAGAAAATGATGTATTTTAAGTAGTAAATTTGTTTTCACATAACGGAAGTATGAGCATTCATATAATGCTTTAATATTATATTAGAGGCCTCTATGTAATGGAGGCCACTTAGATGGCCTCTATGTAAGCATTTTTCTTTCATTTATGGACTCATGTATACTGAAACTTAACTGTGAGAAATTATTGTTAGTAGTATTAATAACTTGGAGACTCTTTGGAAGCTGAAGAAAGACCACAAAGTTCTATGTCAGTATTTAGAGTAAGCAAGCATTTAATTAAGCCTAGTTGCTTTGATGTATATAAAATACAGTCAGTGCTTACAGACTGTGACATTTTGAGTCAAACTATATCTTCAGAATAAGAAATATTCATAATCTTTCAGAATAAGATCTAGAAACTACAATGATTTCTGTTGTCTTAGTGTCAGACTATCTAACTCTTGGAAATCAATGGATCTACTCCAAATCTATTTCTGAATAATTGAAAGCTATATCTGCACCTAGATTTACATAAACTTTGCATAAATATAAAGCTTTAGCTTTGGAATTTTCAAGTTAAGATGATGAATGAATTCCAAAAATGCCTTCTGGGGAAAGATGTCCTACATTATTGGAGAGAGAGTCAGACAAGACATCTACTGAATTTGAAGCACTACCTGCCTTGAGAGGCAAGAATGTGACTTTTCAAGTGCTAATCTATGTGTCTAAGACCATTGAACTCATTATCTACTAACTAATTAACATAGTGAGACTGTTAATTGATTTTTGAAATTATAGTTTAAGTAAAGTTACATTGAATTGTGTACATGGAAATCTGTGAAACGTCAACTTTATTTTTCTTTCATCAGTTCATGAAAATAGAGTACTTGTTTTTCTTTGATTCATTTTCATAAGGGTACAGTTCTATAAATAATAGAAAATATATAACAAAAATAATCCTCTTGCTTTCCAATTATCATATTTTTGTTGTGTTTCCAGATTTATAGGTCTGTATTTGATTATTCTTGTAATTACACAAATAACTTCTGTGTGTTATTTATAAATTATTTGGATTAATATGTTTTTTTGGCATATATTACCAAATGGATGAAGCCCATTGGATTGTTTGGAAATGTGTCAATGTAAACAAATACCTTTAAAGTAAAACTTACAGAAGTTTATGAGATAAGCTGCCCTACCTTAAGAAATATTCTCTGCCCTGAATTCATTAATGTCTTTCAAAGCCTCCAGTTGTCCCATATGATTATAAGGACGGCAGGCCAGACTGTACATACAAAGGAAAATTTTGTTGTAAGTTATAATAATGTGATTGGACTAAAGGACATAAATTGGAATATATACTACACGATGTAAGTGCTCTAGCAACTACTAATTAATTTGCATTTACTAGATCTAGTACAATAACTAAAGTAATATTTTAAAATTTAGCTAAATTATTAAATAGGAATTGATGTTACTTACTCTGTCCAATGACGGTGGGTAGTTTCCTTTCTCTCAGCCTCAAGGGAGTAACTGTTTGAGGGGCGACCTCACTTGAGGCGGGGAATGATCAAACACACATTGTGAGGAAAGTCTGTAAGAGTTCCCCCTGATCAAGAATGGCTCAAGGCTTTCATAGAAGAAAGTGATTGACTGTCAGTCATTTGTTGCTAAGTCAAACCTCCTTGCTCAGTGATCCTTCTAGCTTAGCGAAATGTTTTGTCTCATGAGAATATTTTCTCCTTTTTATCAATCTTCTACTTTTCTCTCTGTGTGGGTCTGACTGATCCAGAGTGTTTTCCAACACCAAGGCACAGTGTGACCTTCTAGCATATCTGGTGGTTTTCCTTCACCAGAGAGCACACAAAGAGGAGAAAATGTTAAGTCTCTTTTTCCCCATGGAGGCAGAGCATTCTGTTACACCAGTTTCAGGACAATGAACTTTAGAAATGCTATGGGTTATTTTTTTTAAATAAAACATATTGTTGAACTTGAAGGAATCATTTTTGTCTTAGATATGATTCTTAAATACTAACTACTCATCTCTAGCTTAAATATTTTGGAATGCAGGACATTCTATCTGGTATGGAAACTGTCTAAGTGTTTAGTGGTAGATTTTAACTTATCTATTGTTTTAAAGTACAGCTGTAATTTTAAATTTATATTCTAATAAATGCATTTTCAAATTAATCCCAATTTGGAAATAAAGATACTCATTACACAAGCAATTTACCAGGTTTATTGTTTTAAAAAAGTTTGCTCCTAGCAATTATTTTTCCAATTTGGTATTCTTGGAAGCATTTTACCATTTGCTTCCTAACACAGGAGAGCATTTTTGTACTATCTGTTAGATGGATTATACCTTGAGTTCTGTAAGCACAGAACATTAAATAAAGCAGAAGAAATGAGCTGTGTTTGTTGAAGTCATCCAAAGAGCTATTGTGCAAGCCTCTCCTACCTATTTTTGTACATGCACTACAAAGATAAACTATTTTTAATCTATTGACTGAATGAATTAGAAGTAGTATTTCAGGGTACCCATTATTGTTATGTAAATTGACATTAATCAATATCATAATTTAGATAAAGACACAATCATCATAGTTTTAATACAAACAACACTAGTTATCTAGACAATATTTATTTGAATTGTTTACTATGTTATTATAATGTGAGATCGAATATTTGGTATCTGTATTACTGCTTTTTGAATGGACTGTGAAGGTTTTCATTGGGCAGGGATTATGTTCAAGTGCTGTTTTTAACTGTGTGTTCTGTGAAGTTAGATTTTGCAATTGTTCATTTTAGCTACTTGAAAGATTTTTAAAGGCTCTGTGTTTGTTAATAGTAATGTAACTTACTGACAGCTAGGAATCCTTAGTTATCCCTGTACAGAGGCTCTGTTTGTATGTTTTTATGTTAATGTTCTGAAAATAAAAAAGGTACTGTGACTCTCCTTAGTTTTGAGGGCCAGAAATCAAAGTAGTCTTCCTGCTGTTCAGTTAGACTGTTTCATTGACAACAACATAAACAATGGCTCGCGAGCAAGACCTTCTACATGAACTGCCATAATATTCAGAGGAAAGGTTGTTGGTTGTTTCTTAATTTGTTGTAGTTGAAACCAAACACACAACTACAAAATTACCAAAAGAAATTATTTCATTCTTCAGCACTTAAAAATTACCATGTTTCCTTTAACTACCAGCATTGTCACATCTCTGCATATGAAAGCAATGATTTAACATCGCTGTTTGTAATTTTTGCGTTTTGGACTATGACACCCTTAAAACTTTCTACAGACTGTTAAACTATAGTTTTTCTATGAAGATGGTTTGCATCATCTAATGGAATATAAAATGTGTATCTAGTTCATATTCTCTAGAGTAGTTACCCCTTTGTTTTGGCATAGGATACTGTTACCCCTTTGTTTTGGCATAGGATACTGTTTTCTGTCAGTGGTGAATGACAGTTTACATAGGATGTCCTTTTCATAGCAGTTGTAAAATATAATGTCTGTCTTTGATGTTATATAGGCAAAAAACATAAAGGAAAAGTGGAGTGAATGTCAGGAAATGTAACAAATTATTTTTTAAAAAATTCTTTCTGTTAAGTCTTTTTTTGCTCAATGACATATGCTAGCAAGTACTTTAAGGATAAGATTTCATTAGATTAGATCTCTTTTGCTTTGAGACTTATAAACTATATGAATTAGGTGATCTATTAGTAATTGATTTGCTGGTACTCAGGCCATACATTTACTCGGATTCTGATTGGTATTAATTGTCCCTTTTTGTGATCTAAGAAGCATTGTGGAATTAGGAGCTACCAGATTGCTTAAGATATTAGCCGAATTGTTGGCCTTTACATGCCATGATTCTCTTTGCTCATTTTATTCGAGGTATGCATTTACTCCCTCTTCTAGAATTGCTTTCACAGGCAAACATAAAAGTTTCTTCTATTGCTTTGAAAGAATTATATTACAATTTGGAAATCTAATTTTGTGATTAAATAATTGATGAACCAAAATATAAACTTCAGTTGAAGAAACTTAAGTGCATCTGGGAGTTTGTGAAGATGCTGTTTAATTCTCTTTTTTCATTGTATGCTTTTCTCATGTTTTTGGTTTGCCTACAATATTTATATCAAAATCACTATTAATCTTAGGATAATCTAATTAAGCCTTCTTTAGTACTGACTGGTATCCTGGACAAGATCAGTAGTTAGGTATTAGACTTTGTGTACTCTTTAAAAATGCTGTGTAAAAAAAGGCCTGTATGGATTTTAAACCAGCTATCACTTAGCAGGCAGATGGAACCATTGAGTAAGAATGTAAAGCAATCAGTGAAAAAAAAAAAATAGTGAAAAAAAGCCATCCTAATGTTCCTGAGCTCTTGGGACCTTTTTTAAAGTCTCCATTTATCTTTTTTTTTCCTTAGAGGCATTTCCTGATGTCTTTTTTTTCTTCTTCCTGCTACCTTTCTTAATAATGTGCCAACTGCTACGCAAATTTTGAAATTATCTTTGGAAATACAAGAAAGAACCTAGTATTTGTGATCTGTGAAGGGACAATCCTGGTGAATGCCAGACACTGGTTGGGGTAAGCAGTCACTTTGCCTCACTGCAGCAGAATCGTCTTCAACTTTTCCTAGTATGTTTTACACCTGAAAATGTGCTGTGGTCTTTCTGGCAAATTCAAATGGTCCTTTTTAGTGCTAAAAATCAAATATGAGAAACATAATGGAGTTTTTTGTGATAAGCACTTTTTTTTTTTCAAAATATTCGGAATAGGTATGCTGATCCTTCTCAGTTTGTTCAGTCATGTGTAACCTTTTGATTCAAAGTTAATTGAGGAACTTGCCTGTTTGTAATATAACAAAACAATGCCTCTCTGAATGTATTTAAATAGCCTTTCCAGTTGGGAAGGCTTGCTCAACTGGGAGAGACTGTAGATGAGCATGCTATTAGGAAGGCTGTTTTAGTAATGTTTAAAACAGTACCAGAAAGTAAGTAGTATTTCCAGGAGGGAAAAAGGAGTAAATTTAGGGAAAAATTTCCAGGAGGAAAAAATTTAGGCTTACTGCCATTTCCTAAGAGTTGTCTGTGCTAATAATTCAGCGGATATACTTAGCAGAGGTGATAACGTACGTGGCCCTGAATACCAGTGGTGATAATGAAGGAAGCATAAAGAAACAGAAAGTGATAGTACTCAGAGATAAGATGAGCAGTACCTACTCAGATAGGTGATATAGTAACAGTGAAATTTGTCCAAAACTGAAATTAGACTTTAAAATTTATCCATCTAAATCTGGGAGCTGAACAGTTAATAAGCCATAAATAATGCAATTTTTATGGATTGCTGAATTTATGTGGAATGAGGTGAATTCCAAGAAGAGGCTACAGACTATCTGAGAGCACTCCTTGTGCCTCTGCTGTTAGAACATCTAAGCAGGAGGAAGAATTGTGGATATGTGGTAAGGTATGAGGATAAAAAAGGAAAGAACTGTGAAGTGAGAAAAAGAAGAGGAGTAAAAAGGAGAAGGAATAAAGGGCAGGCAATAATAAAAACTAAGAAGAAAGCCCATGTAAATAAGACAACAAAACTGAAGGAAGTAGGGTAAGGTATTAAGAACTGCAGAATGAGAGAAGATATTTTGTGTCCTTATATGCCTGTACTTTGTTGTTACTACACTGAATAGTAACTGCAGTCAAAAAGAGCTTTGTTATTTTTCTAGGAGCTGTAAAATCTTTTAAGTGTGCCAGTCTTGACAGTTTGTGCTGTCTTTTGAGACAGGGAAAGAATAAAGGATTTTTCATTTTAAACTTAACCTTCCTTTTGCTCTTTTTTCTTCTTGGTGATGTTACTTTGTCTAAAATGCTGGTTGTCTTCGATTTTTTTTTCTTTTTGCTTAATGCAATCAAAGCCTTTAATTTATTTCCACATTTCTTGTATATAATGTTAGTACTGAACTCCTTAGAAGCGCTACAGAAATCCCTATTGACTTAGTTTTCCCATCTCTGTAGGACTCCAAGTTAAATCATACTTTCTTAAGTCTCTTTTCCTCTTTTTTTTTCTCCACTAATGAATATTACAGTCCTTGTCTCTTTATTTTGTACTTTGTTTTAATTTTTTGTTACCCATGTTCTAATACTGTAAGAGAACAATAGAAGGTAAGAGGAAAAAAAACAACAACATTGAGCTTTCTTTTAGATACTGATTTTGAGTGTTCTCATATAGAGGATGTTTGGAATGTATTCTGATACTGTGATAAATAGGAGTCACAAGCAATAGAATAATTTCTGCAATTGAACCCACTACCCTTAGAGATTTCATTAAGTCTATTTATAACTAATTTATTAAATTCCCTTGAAAACAACTTAATAGGCTGGAAACCATTCTATTGTACTTAGTTAATTACTTTTTAGTAAAAATGAGCAACCAGGGGCCTGCAAAGAAAGATGGCAAATGAGTGCATCAGTCATTGAGAGTTTAGAAAATCGCTAATTTATGTCTTAGCTTGACTTGTCCACTTACAGATCAGTTCTTTTAGCATGTCTTTGAAGCTGTATCTGTGCTATTTCCCCTCAGAAAGAGAGCTTATATGCCAATCAAGGCTATTTGTGATTAGCAAAGCCATACTGATGGTGTTTCTTAGTAAGAAGTGAGATCAGATAATGCAGAGTTTTATTCATTCTCATCTTAGCAGGTCGGTGAAGCTGCTGAACTTGGAACTTGACAAATTTATCCTTACTATTGCCATAACAGCCATGCCCATCAATATGACTTTTCAGGAAAAAAAGTCTGTGTACTATCTATTTTTAAACAGCATTGTTGTGCTACAGAAAGGTTGACAGGACTATCACTGTAACAATTCCTTGATCATAGGGAGGAGGTATTTAATGACACCCCCTGCCTGCTCCGCATCCCCTCCCAACCCACCCAAAAAAAGAAAGTAATTGTAGGGACTTTTTCATATGTTGAAACATACCTTTCTGGAGATTCTTGAATATAGTACTTGTCTTGGTTTGAGCTAAATAGAACTAGTTTTCTAT
>NW_010174152.1:316-701 GCF_000695765.1 Mesitornis unicolor | reverse complement strand
GACAGTTGGACTTGATGATCTTAGATGTCTTCTCAACCTTCATAATTTCATTATTATATATATAAATATATATACAATATCAAAATCTTTGGAGATGTCAAAAAAACCATGTGGATGTGGCACTTGGGGACATGGTTTGGTGGCCATGATGTGGTTGGGTTGACCTTAGACTTGATGATCTTGGAGGTCTTCTCCGACCTCAATGATTGGATGATTCTTGAACCCCTCCAGGGATGGTGACTCCACCACTGCCCTGGGCAGAAATGTGTGGATGTGACACTTGGGGACATAATTTACTGGGCATTCCTTGCCCCTCATAACATGAGGTCTTGTAGGAGATCCTGGTCCCACTTGGACCTCCATACCCCAATTGTCAAGGACTTAG
>NW_010174152.1:0-291 GCF_000695765.1 Mesitornis unicolor | reverse complement strand
GGAAAGTGTCTGTTCGCCACTAAGTGCTGGTGAAATGTGAATTATTTGACTCGTGGTTTCCGAGTTGATGGTAGGAGAGGAAGGAAGACGTTCAAGTCATCGGTGCAATGGTGTCTAAGTGTGAGATTTGTAAGATCTTACAAACTCATTTGGGATCTGGGTGGCTTCTACACTTGCCATGGTGCCAGCAGAACATAATGTTACCTCCAGAGCATCAAAGTTGGTCTTTAGAAGCTTCATTCTTTCATCTGGGGATGTTGGGGCATCCATGCCTGGCATGGATATATATGT
>NW_010174151.1:32008-52519 GCF_000695765.1 Mesitornis unicolor | reverse complement strand
AGTGCAGGACCCAGCACTTGGCCTTCTTGAATCTCATACAATTGGCCTCAGCTCATTCAAACCAGCAGAATTTGTGGGATGGTTAAAACCACCCTCCAAATGTTCCATTTTCAGCCCTTCTCCTACCCAAGCAGCACCACAGTCAAAACAGAAACATGTCGTGGGAGTTTCTCCTCTGGAAATCTTAGTTGCTAATTCTTGCTGGACGGGAAGAGCTTCACCTAAAAGCAAATGTCTCGGTGCATCAACACCACCAAAGTGTGGCAGGACAACCCAACCGTGAAGAACTGTGTGCCAGGCACCTTCAGCAGCGCTTAGAAGCTGGTCCAGGAAAAATCATCATGTGGGGAAAATAAATCCAGACCAGCACAAAAACAAAGGCTTTCTGAGGAAACATCCTATGCCAGCAGAGATTCATGCCAAGGCATCCATGAGAAAAAATGGAGAAAGAAAAAGGAAGGGAAAGAAGGAAAGGAAGGGAAGGAAGGAACCAGTCACTCCCAAAATAGGCAAGATAGTGAAACCACAGAAGATTATTTCTTTCTTGCCCATTTCCCTTGGCCCTGCAGGCCAGCACATCTGGTAGACTAAAGGCTGAGAGGGTAAGACATGTAGTGGAGAATCCCAGGGGCCAGGCAAGGGGTTCGACACTTGCTGCTGGACTCTCTGATGCTGCAAAATAAGGTCTGAAGCTGAATTGAGATTGTAAACACAATCTGGGGCCAAGAGGAGAAGGCCAAAACAATTCTCAGCTCCAGAAAAGCGTGTGGCTTTTAAGCAACGTGATGGCGAGGAGGGAAATACAACAAAAAGCAGGCTTAGCCCTTCCAGGCAGCTGCAGCTCAAGTTATTTCCACATTACAAAATACCTTTGAGGACAGGCAATTTTTCCACTAAAGTTTGCAGAAAGGATGACAGAGATCGTACTGGTTGCTTGGCAATTTTTCCCCTTGGCAAATCGGAAGCAGTTACTTGCTTGATGGCTGTACATCATCAGGAAATGTGCTGCATTTCTCCAGCAGGACTCCTGCCTTCTGTGCTCTCTTGACAGTCACCCATGCCCTCACACTCCAGACAACCCCAGCCTATTTAAAACCATCAGCAAATTAGTCACCTCAATACATGTTTAATGCCAGCGTTGGTTTCTGTAGATATTTGCACTTTTAAAAAATTTATTATTATTTTACTGACCCAATCGGTGCCTGAGACTGGTCATTGACATCTGTCACTGGGGCTACAGCCAGCTGGCCAGCTTGTACAAGACTCGGACGCAGTATAAAACACAGTTGTTTCTTTTGTCTCCCCACAGTGCACATGTCCCAATCTCAAAAAAAACCCTACCAACCCAACCATATAATTTTCAGAATACATTAATTCACAGACATTTTACGCTAATGTATTCCTGAGCCAAAATTGGCACTACACTTGAACGGCCCATTTTCCTCCCCAGACATGTAAAGGTAGCAGTCATATCCCCCTCAGTCTTTTTTTATTTTTTCTCATTTTAATGAGGCAAATTAAGTTTGCTCTCGTACCAGAAACTTTTCACTCCCCTTTCCTCCACATGCTGGTGCCCAGACAGTCAAGTGTGATGACAGTGACCCAAGCGTGACAAAGCTACTCATGACTCCAAGTTGTTTTCTGTCAGGTTGTCCATAGATGGGGACAGACAAAAAGACTTGGGTGTATTACATGATTGGCTACAGCCTTTTATACCTTTTATGAAGCTGGAGTTGGCCATCTTGCTGCACTCTCGGTGGCTCAACTATTTCCACTATAAGCTGCTGTTTTAATTTGTTTTACATTTACTGAACTCATATGTGTCCAACCTCACATTTTCCACACTTGCAGTCTGCTCTGGGCTGGATTTTTTTTTCTCCATCTCAGGAAATAGGGATCATTTGTTTCCAAGAGCACACCCATGGAAAATTAGTTGTTAATGTTAAATACATCCATCTGTTTCTTTGAAGAGCTTTACTACCTGCTTACAGTGGAAAGGAACCTGAAATTTGGTAAGCAGAAACTCTAGGGAGGCATCCTCTGCTGTCCCCATCAAAATCTACCCACACTGAGTTCCCTATAAATTTCTGGAAAATACTGTTTCACATGCACCCTCTAGCACATGTGTCTGACTGCTCCATGGGGATCAGACCTGCTCCTTGGCATGGTGGGAAAGGGCTGGCGTGCATCACCCTAAGGATCATGCACTGCTGGTGACAGCAGCAGCCCATCTCCTCACATGTTGGTGCCTATGTCTTTGGGTCATTCAGTCCAGCACAAGATCTGGAAGATGACAAGGGCCTTCTGAAGCTTTGCTTTAAGGTAAAAGCACAACTGATTTTTTAAACAAAAATGCCAACATGATACATAACCACAAATAAAGAGTAAAAACATATCAGAATACAAATGTCAATGTATTGTATGACTCTACCAGAAATTTTCTCTCGGGAAATTTAAACCATGTTGTATTGACACCAGGATTGCTAACAAGCAGATACATCTCCACACTAGCACAGGGGAGAGTTAGTAATGGTGGATTTACACCTGACTGACATTTTGCAGATAGCTTTTCATGTTCTGCTACCACCTGTAGTACCAACAAGCACTACCAGAGTGAAGATGTGATTGCAATGCAGACACACCATAAAGCAAACACAATATATGGACAGACACCTGAATTCTTAGTAAGCCGTAGTATATGTTAATACACAGGTAAATGATACAGGCACAATAAAAACATCCCAGCACCAAACTTTCCACTCAAATACTGTCCATTCAAGATGTGGAGCCAGAACATTGATGTACAGTCTGAGGCTATGGATGAGATGAAAAGACAGAAATAATCACCAGTTTGTGTTGAGATGACCTAAGGGGGACAGCTACATCTCAGCTGCTTCTACCCTGTCCAACCTCATCCTGCAGTCACCTCATACATGCACTTGCTGAACCAAAACACCATCTTTTTTTCTTGCTTATTTGAAACCTTTATCTAACTATTGATTTAACTATAAAAAAATAAATTCATTGTCCATGGTAAAAGAAAATGTTTACACTTGTGGTCTGACATTACTCACAAAAACTGGAACATATTCTGTAACTGTGCTATACAAAGACTTAGCAGGAACACACAATTGCTGGTTAACTGTCATTCAGATTTAGGACAAAGATCAAAGGCTGCTGTCACAGTTCTAGTGTATTGACTTTGGCTATTTTTTTTTCAGTTTTGTTCACTAGATTCCTGACATCCCAGTTAGTCATCGTATTTCAAAAGTTGCTGAGCTCTAATTTTAGATGCTCTGTACTCAAGTAGGCAAGTGCTCGGTTGCATGTGAGCAGTCTAAGTGACTTGAAAGGAGCTGCTCATGTAAATAAAGTTATAGATGTACCTCAGTTATTATTCACCGGATTAGAGCACAGGTTTCAAAAACTTTGACTCAACTTTTTCATTCCTCCTCCCAGGTCCTGAAATTAATGATTAAATAAGAAAAAAACCAATGGACAGTTCAGTTTAACTCCTGAGAATTTTTTATTCCATTTGAGTGCACCAATACATTCTTTTGTGAAATGGGAAGCAACAGTTAATACTGTACATTTTTACGTGCCGTCTATTCTAATGTGGCAACAGAGAAGTTTGCAAAATGTTTCTGCATTGTGGTAGTCAATTTAAAATTCATTTACTCTGTGACTGATGCTTCTGCAAAAATCTCACAGTGAATGTAATAAGTCTATGATATTTTATACAACTTTATTTTTTATATGTCTACTGCTATCTTATTTGGCATTCTAGCCTACATCAGTTGAAGTAAACAGTTATCTTGACATTAGCTTCAGAAGCAATAGTACTAGTAGTAATTACATTGACAGTACAAAAGTGAAACGCTTCTTTGCACATACCTCAAGCCCACTGGTTTTCAGAGACAGTTTAATACCAGCATATATGCAAGAGTTCACTGGAAAGTCATCTTGCAGACTAACAAGTCGAATGCAAAACTTTATTCAAATATAGAGGAGCTTGTAGACTGTTACTTTAGGTCTTGCTTTCTTCATCCTGTCGGAAACTATGGCAATATCCTGCCTGCAGTCTTACCAGTACTAGTCTGTCAACATCTGAGTGCAAAACCTGCTCCAGGGCATGTTCTTATATCTGGAACACCAAATACATTTTCTTATTGTTATTAAAGAGTAATTACAACTGTAAAAGTCAGGTTGGAAGGCTTGTAGGAATACTTGCTTCCCAACATCTGGTTTGAGAAGAAAGGAGATACAGCAGGATATTAAGTGCAAGAAGAAGTAAGGTCACTGCACAGTTGAAGTAGGAAAAAGAAAAAACAAGCAACAAATCAGAGAGGACAGGTTCAGCAAAAAAAATGAAAAGAATCAGAGATGGCAGGACAATATGTTTAGCCTAGGATTAAGCCTCCCCCATTTTCCATGAGTGTTGTATTTAATTAACATTTGCTTACTCATTGTGGCCAGAACCATGCACTGGATGGAAGCCTGGCAGCAAGGAGCTGCAGGCAAGCACGTCCCTGTCCCAGTGCCCAGCAGCTGCCCCATGCTGCCTCCTCACTGCACCAGTCCTCAAGTGAAAGAGTTGTCTTTGGAAATGCCTAGATGATTGCAGACAACCTTGGCATGAAAACCCGGCACCTGGTGGGCACAGCCTGCAGCAGCCCAGCTGTGGGTACTGCATAATTTCTAATGAAGGTCTCTAGGCAGCAAGAGTACCTCAAATGACAGCAGCGGTAAGAGTGTTGGCATTGCAACAGGCAATCTATCTAAGCAATCCCCTCTATAACTCACCAGAGGGTGTTTTTTTTTCCTATAAAGAGCAGAACTTACACAAAAAGTAAATGTCTCAGTCCTCTCAAAGGTCTGCCGTGCTGACACCCTGCAAAGCCTCAGGTGTACGAATTCAGAGGCATTTCTCTCTCTCTTGCACAGCTTTGGGTTTTAGTTTATTCTTCAGTGGTATTCCTGTCTAGCTGGTTACAGACAAGATTTTTTTGTTATCTTCTTTTGTAATAAAGGAAAATAATTTGTAAATGTACTTCTATGATTTCCATCTTTTCATCTGTTTTTTTGCATCAGGAGAACAAGAAAAGAGAGATGACTTCTCAAGACCAGTCAGTGAATACACGAAACTTTGAAATGCTCTCAGTGGTCTTTGCACAATCCAGAATACAGTCAAGGGAACAAACTGAGACTATGAGCATAAACACTTAATCTCTTGTTGGATGTCTGAATGCTACTAGACTCACTGGACCAAATATTTGTACTACTATATCCAGACAAACGCCTGCTTTCTACTAAGATATACTGATTTTATGTGGAGAACAATATAGTTCAACTTGTCTGTGTTTAAAGGTCAGAGACTGAAAGAGAGGATGTAGAGAACATGTTATAAAAAGGGAAAATGAGTAACAAAAGGAAGAATGCATTTAGGAATAAAATGCTAGGAGGGTCTTGTGAGCCTGAGCTGTAATGTGAAGCACAAATGAGCACAAGCAGCAATCACTGATAACGATGTGACTGTAGATCCTGTAGCAAACACCACAGTGCCATGGAGTTTTCATCCCAAGAAGAAGTTTTACCTGCTCTGAGGGCCTCTGGTAAGTGACCTGTAGAAGACATCTTCTGGGCCATTTTAGAAGAGAAGAAGACAAGAATCTCCTCTGAAGAGACAACTGATGTATAGAAGACAAGGCTTTATCTTTATCAGTGGCTTGTCAAGCCAGCTGTGGATATTAACCATTTTAGTCACAGACTCATGAGGATCTATACATATTTAATCAAGACTGTAACTCCGAAGGTGCTCTAAATGCCACTACAGGTAGAAGTGTATGTTTTAGCATATAGTGCCTTGCATTTTGGCATTCAGGTGGTTGTGCTAAAGCTGAGGTAAAATCCAGACTTCTAGCACTAAACTTTAAAAGGAAGCAGTGACTTCCCAGTTACACCATCAGTTTGTTTATGTGTTGCAAGCTGTCTATTAAAAAAAAACCAACAAACTCCAAACCAAAACCAACGTTGAAGATAATTTGATTAAAAGACAGTTCAGGTAATAGTGCCATCTGCATTACTGCTGGGGCTGGTGGGAGCTGTGGTCTTGTGGTGCTTCTCATCACTGTCTAAAAGAGAGCTGCCAAAACAGGAATGCTGTTTCACGAACAGGTAGCAGAAACATTCAGCAGCTGCCCCTGCTTTCTCTCAGGCATTTTCCCTTCTGCAGGAACCTCCATCTGTGGTTACAAATCAGGGCCTCGAGAAACAGGCGGCCGACTCAGCCAATGCCACTTGCTTGTGCTGCCAGATCTTCCACTGCTCATTTCCTGCAGCACAATCTGAAAGAAAGCCTGTTTCCATGCCTGAGCTGGTCTGGACAAAGATAAATCTGAAGGCTGCCTAGTGACTACTGTATAAACATACAAAAATTCTGATGACCTAACCTAGAAGGCTTTGGCTATTTGGTATAATTAAGTGGAGAAGATGCCAAGAAAATAATTACTGGAATGTTTTCTTTTGACAAACTTATGATAGAAATTTCTCAACAGCTTCAAGGAACTCTGTGGATGAGCTAAGCCCTTCCAAGTCCAGCAGATTGCCCTTTTTGTCATGAAATGGGAATAATTCAGTCTCTTCCTCTTCCAGTTCCTCTCGAAATAGGTTGGACTCTGAGGTAGGAATGATGATGATACGAGGGACTGTACTGCTAATGATAGAGCCCAGGACTCCGTTCACTTGACTTTGTTGAGTTGCCACCTGTGAAGTGTCCGAGTCTCCTCCTCTGCTGACACTGCTGCTGTTCAGACCCACAGGCAGAGAAGCTGCTCGCAGGGAGCTGGTGATGAGTGCTGCAGGGGGGCTGCGTAGGAATGACCGCCCAAGCACCTTCTCCAAACAGCTGGAGGAGAGTGAAACCTGGAGCAGAGACATAAGCTTTAGTGTTGTCATACAACATACAACTATGGAAACCAGTATTGGAAATTCATTACCACTAGTTGCTGTTTGAGTCACCAGTCATGTTTTCTAAACTCTTGAATTATTGACTAGAAAGAGGGAAAGTCATGTTTCGTTAACATCTACAGCTTGGAAAGCAGGATGCTAAACAAAGCAAAAGACGACATGCTCAAATATCTGTAGAGACCAAAAAGAAAAAAAGAATTAAAGAGTAGCCCATTCCTATAACCGTATATCTTATGTTTAAAAAAACCCCACATCTCAAGGTACTGGATAATTGTATTTTCTCTCTCATGGAAGAGATCCCAGATAAGACTCAAGCAGACTGTATTCTTTATTTGCCTGAAGTTTCATCATCCTTGTGACAATCTCTATCATGATGTCCCCAAATGGCTTCTGGTACTGTCTTGGGGCAGTTAGTGGCTTTGCATTCACACGTTGTGCAGTACTTCCACCAGCAAAGAAGGGAAAAACAGCAACTCTGATTTTGCTTTGCTAAACATTTCCCATCTGCCTATTTTGAGAGAGCTCTAATTTCTAACTTGGTCCTGATGGCAACTCCCTCGTGACCTTTCTATAACTCTTCATACAGAGTATGCAAAACCAGAGTAAACTAAGTAATCTTGAAAGTGTTAGTTAATATTTAAATACATTGGCAATAGAAGGCAAGAGTGATCAAAATAAAATCACTGTGCCAGATAGAGAAGTTAGAAGTCCTTCCTTCCTGAGGAAAATCAACATTGAAAGTAAAATGGCATTTTTAGTTCATTACTATGTGTATTCCCATGAAGCCTAATGGAATTCAGAGTATGACTAAGCTTTATGCAAATTGTTATAAAGCATCTTGCAGAGTTATAGATCTATTTAGTTCTCTTAATAAGATTGTAAAGTGCATTAATTAGCTACACTGGGTCTCTCCATACCTTGAGCTTCCCATAATAGTTTTGTAAAAGTTTTCCTCTATTGCACATATTCCTGTTGCAGTCATAAACCTCATTAATTCTACTTTAGTCTTCTTGAAGCATTCAGGCATGTAATTCCCGTGGATTTATAGGACTTTGGTGCTGAAATATCTTTTAAAAACATTAAATCAGTTTCCAGCGTGATTACAGCTCAGCAGGGTCTGTAATCATGGCCCCATTTGTCTCCACCTTGTCCATGGCTTGTGATACTGCCTTTACAGTAACAAACTAAATGGTTCCTTATATAAAAAAGGGAAAGGGTTTGGGGTTTTTTTTAATTGGTTTTGTTGTGGTTTTTTGTTTGTTTGGGTTTTTTTAAGATTTCAAAGTCATCTCAGTCTTAGCAAGTAGTTTGGCAGAATATGTTATTGCATAGCATAGGTCTAGTCTGATTTTACAGACAGAAAACCAAGCACATTTGTTGTTGACATAATTTTTAAAAAAAAAAAAACCAAAACAACACCCCAGAATTTTTGTCTCCCTTTCCCCACTGCTTCTCTGTCAGTCTGAGTTTAAAATTAGTTACTGGTATATACTGCAGCATAATGTAATTCTACTCCACAAGCAGAAATAATTTATCAATCCCTATCAATAACCATTTCTCCAGCCACTGTACCTACCAAGTGGCAGGAAGCACAATGTGCTAAAAAGAAGTGGTTTAAATCATCATTACAGAGAAAAGTCTGTTCTTCCAAACAAACGACGACAATAGAATGAAAAAAAAAGAAACCAAAAACCTAAAAGCACTCCTCTCTGCTCCAATTGCTGTTTTCATGGTAGCAGAAGGATGAGTTTCTTTTGGATATTGCTCGGTGGTCAGGACACCACTTCCAAGGTTTTTTTAGTAGTTTTCATGCCATATAATTCCCTTAACACAAAACCTGGGTGCACAGAGTACACTTGGCAACTCTCCTTTGAAATCAAGTATCCACACCTATCTTATCTTCATAGTTATACTTGATTTCAAATAAATACTGGTTCTGACATAATGAATATTCATACATTTATCTAACACATAAAGGAGCTTCTCACCACACAGGAATCTTTGCTGAAAATATTGAGAAAAGCAAATAAGGCTTTGAATATTCAATGTAAATAAACTCCAGACATCTCAGTGAACACTACTGAAAGTCTTAGCATGAAGGTACTCCATTTAAAGGCTATTTATCAAAATAATCTAATAGCGGTCTTTCAAAGAAAAAGTTTAGTGTTTGAGACTTTTTGTGGGCTGCACAATTACTAAATTGCAGAATACAGAAATATTCATTGTATTATTGAACACTTTTATGCAACCACATGAGATTTATTTTCCTTCTACTTCTTTGTGAGACTGAAAGCTGGTGGTTCTCCAGCACCTGGAGACAACTCTTGTCTTCGCCACTTTTCTACAACCTTGAAGGGCAGTGGAGGTGGGTAGTAAATTTGAGCCCACATTGCCTTTTGTAATGTTTGAAGCCATTGTTTTTCTGTTAATACTAATCACAACAGTTGCAGGAAAAGACCACTGTTTTTCAGGACTTCATCTTAAGGAGACACATGAAAGAAGACAGGGCAGACACATGCAGGAACTGGGTCATTGGGTGGCTCAGAAGTTCCAGAGAAGCTCCTGCTTTAAACTATACTGTGCCTAGACAATTCTCCTCAGAGCTGGAAAAGAGCATAGGGGACAGAAAGAAACACTATAGCTGCCCAAGGTGTAAGTGTTTGGTTACACAGACTAGAGTAACCCCAGGAAAGGGTACCTCCATCAAAAAGTGGGTGCTACTCAGTCCAGCCACAGGCAGGGGATTGCAAGTCCTTTCTTTTGAAAATGCAGCACTGATACGTGCTTGACATTGTGCCACCCGTATGAATACTTGTTTTGAAACTGGCGATGCGCTTTTGGCAAAAGGTGACTTGTGGGTGACCTACTGCTCTCATCCTCAACAGTTTCTTACAAAACAAGGTGCTCCTCAACAGCATGACCCCAAACCTCAGCAGTTTGGGCAGTGAGTGTGGTGCATCCACAGAAGATGTGCTGAGTACTCACCAGCTCCTCTCTCAGTGAGGGAAGGGTGGCAGCTGCCAGACTCTCCCACCTTTAGGGAGAAATGGGAGTTTCTTTCTCGTCTTCGTCCTCAACAAAAATAAAACATTTTAATGGATACTGAAAAGAGGAAAGACGGTGGCTTCTATCATGTCAAACTCTGTTTAGCAGCCCTGACTTTGTAATAAAAGCAGGCTGCCACACTGTTGGACACAAGGGTCAGGATGGGAAGAACCGGAGTTGGGGTAGATAGACATGCAAAGAGGCAAAGAAGTCAACTTCTTATATTTGCTGTAACTGAATGTGCTTTAATGCAGATTTAGAGCTATGAGCTGATGTTGGCTTTCAAAAAACAGGCAACGTACCAGTGAAAAAAAGTTAACAAGGCATTATTGACAAATTAGTGACAAAAAATAGTGATTATTAGTCACAACAGCAAGGCTGAGGAGGACATTGGAAATGGTATAAAGCCTACAGATGAAAGAGATCAGTATAAAGGCTGAATTGTTATTCCAAAGATGATATACTGTAACAAGATTAACAGTAAAATGAGAGGGTTTTTTTCCCCTTACCTTTTCTGCAGTTGCTGCCTCACTGCTGCAGGTTTCTGGGAGCAGATCTCTCTTCTCCTGACTCACGCTTGTTGAGAAAGAGTGGCTTCGGCGAGGCTGCAGTTTCTGATGAGCTGGCTCTACAGGGTCAAGCTCTACATCACTCCAGGTCTAATCACAAATGGTAAAGGATTTCACACAGTTACATCCTTTCTCAAATTCTAAAAGTTCCCAAACTCTAGCAGAAACCACACACACTTACAGAAAACCAAAGCTGTTGTAACACAGGTATCACACTCAAAGCTCCCCTGGAGAGTGGCTTGGTTTTCAGTCTTGTGACTTACCCTGGACTATTTTTCTAAATTAAAAAAACAAATCTTTGAAATAAAGGAAAAACATTTAATATCTTTTCACCAGGATGTTTTTCACCCTTTTTTATATCATTGCTTGTGTGACACTTATATCTGCACAGCATCTGAAGTCTAAAGATGGGAGCAAGTGCAACCAATTTGTTTAATAAGGCTTATGGCATTGTGTATGACCATCAGTTGGTACAAAAACGTGGACATGCACAGGTCCAAAACCATATTCTTATACATCCCAGCTGGATACCCAGAACTCCAAGGGCTTCTCAAGCCCCATGATCTTGCTGCTTCTCTGAACCATCATCAGTGGTTAGCAGACAACGGGTGGGCTCTGCACTAATTTTCCAGGAGCATACCAGTAATGAAGCACAGTCGTGACATTGCAACCATGCCGTTCCATTTACAGGCTTGGGCTGAGGCCATCCATCATCCCTAACTTGGTGGTGACTTTTTGATTGAGTATTAATGGCGAGATCATCCCACTATTTTCCACTCCAGCTTTTAGATACAGATAGACAGATAGGGCTCCACACAAGTGGGAAGCTAGTGCATAATCCTATTGCATCACCTTGCTCATACATATTGCCACCTGTTTATTTCTCCTCCCTTGCAGAATCAAACTGTAAATACAACTTTGTGACTCACAAGTGGGTTGGCTCCCTACACTAACATGTACATAACACGCAAAGGAAAGTGTTGATGGAAACAGCTGTGTCTTTTACAGCATTGCTGGTGTCATTCCTGCCCATCAATACTTTATTGGAGCATTCAAAAATTTAACTCGGTGCTGCTGTCATGTGAGAGTCATTGAACTTAGCTTTTATTTCAGCTGCAGCTGTTTCAGCTGAAATCTGTACAGCTGTGCTGAGCTGTCAGTTGCCCCAGGAACGATTACCTTTGGCTGCATCAACTCGGCTCAACATGATGCTATGCATAGCTACAGCAGGTGTCTCATTTGAGACTCCTAAACCAAAGTTGTGCCAAAGGCTGAAGCCTCTTATACACATTATCCTGTCTCTTTAAACAACATCTCCAACCAAACAGACACAATGACCTGCTAATCCCAGTGGACCAAAACCAAGTAGTGACCAACAGTGAAGAACAGAAAGCTTCTTGGATCAGGATGGGTGATGCAGTAGGAATGACCTAATTTGACATCAAACAAAGGATTAACGGGGACAGAATTTAGGAATGAACTTAAAGTTTATGCCTAAAGTCAAATAAAATTAAAAGGTAAAGGTGCTAAAAAGGTTGGAAATAAGTAAATGAGGAGCCTCCCTGTTTTAAACTATGTCAACACATTTCTATGTTGCTACACATGGTATCTATAACCAGTGAGTGAAGCACAAATATAAGCAGACAAGTGGTCCCCATGATCTCAAGGGTGATACAGATATGTGTGTGTGCTCTCTTTGCTGAAGCTATTAAGCAATCCCAAACAAAATATACTCTTTTTTATGATAGCATATTGGCATGTTGCATATACTAACCTCATCATCTTGCAAGGATAATCTGGGTATTTTATGGTTTATGAAATCGCCACAGTTGATACCCTCATGCATCATTGTATAATCAATGGTCTGTGAATGGAATTAAAGCAGCAGGATACATTCTCATTTTCATTTACATTGCAACAGAAATATTTATCCATTTATTTGTATCTTCAAGAAAAATGCTAAATTTCATAGACCATACAAAGTGAGTCACTCTTTTTTTTCCTATCTCATTAAGATCTTTTGCCCTAATATATCAGCAAGCAGTTAAACATGAAAGTGCTCCCCATGCCCTGAAGTAGCCCTGAGAGCCTAAGGCAAGCAAAGTCGGGGATCCTCATGCTGTGTTGTGTGGTACAGTAGTGTCACGCTCCCCAAGGGTCCTGTCACACAGTTCAACTCACTTAGGCCCAAATCTGAACAATAATATGCTAAAAAAGGCTTTGTCCATGCTAAGAGATGCCTTTCACTCTTCTACTTACTGTTTTAATTTAAAACCCAGTAACGTGCAATTAGCCATTTTACCTGGAAGTCTACTTGATGTGGCTGCATGGTTTATGTGCGAACGAGGCAGCAGCATGGACTGCAAAGCCACCTGTCATTTGTAATGGGATAGATTTTGTTTCATTAGGGCTCAGACAGTGAGAATTCCCCTCAGGCACTTAAAGTGTTTGGTTGGTTTTTTTTTTATTTCACAGCCAGAAGGCCCAAGCTTCTTGTCAGCACCCTGGGCAGAGTGGTAGCATTGGCTGGGACTGCCTGGTTCCCCAGCGAACAGTGCATTTTTTGCTCAGGTGTGTTTACTTTCCAGTCTGTCTGCCATGAAAGAGTTCAGAAATCTCCCTGGTGCTGTTATCCAAAAGGAACAACTTCCATTCTTTGGCAGAAATTTCAGTGTAAAATTAGGTTGTTTGAGAATGGTGCACTGACCATGCTGGCTTTCCCTAGGTTCATTTCCATATCAAGGACCCCATTTTTCCCAAAAGTACTCAACATGGTTACGATCTCCGTGAAACATAGCTCCACAGCCTGACTCTCAGTGACAGCATGCTGACAGCAGCCTGCATGTCACAGCATGCAAATAACCAAGCCCAATCCTTGCTCAGGCCACTGTCACCTGGCTTGAGAGGTGAGCCAAAAGTTCACCACTCAGCCCGTCATGGTGATTTATACCTTTGTGAAAGGTTACTGACTGCAGCCATCACTCTGAGAGCTGTCATAAGCCCAAGATGGGTGCAGAGAGGCACAGGTCCCAGAGAGGGCCAGGCCCAGCTCAGGCCTTGTCATCGCTGTCATCCCTCCCCGGGGGCCACCATCCCTCCCTGGGAGCCACTGTCCCTCTCCGGGAACTGCCTTCCCAGCATGTCTGCGGCCAGAGCCAGCTCCTTGTGACTTAGGGAAGAGGCCAGACCGTGCTGAGAGGGGCTATGAGGAATCCCAAGGGATCTTTTTACTTCTAACTCCCTCAATTCCTACTGCTATGAGAGCTGGTTTCCATTTAATTCTGCTTGGTTGAGAGAAAGGGCTTACTACATGTTTTTCCTCAATAACATAACCCAAACTGACAGGTTACACATCCTGAGTTTCTAACCTGTGGCTTTTCCCTAGGAAAAAGCTCTGTGGTGTAGGCAGCAGCTTCTTCACACTATGCCTCAGTCAGACCACCAGCCTTACTAAGGCTTGAGGTACCATGCTTACAAAACACCACACCTTGCTCCAGGTGCAGGAGTTTTCCACTCCTCGTGGTTAAAATCCAGGGAAACAAAACAAAAAGTTTCCTGTCTGCAGAAAATGAGCTTCCTTTAAATAATAAGATAGCTTTTGGATAGGTTAGAAAACTTTGGATGGGAAACTGTTTTCCTGTCCTCTAGCTGCACCAGATACTGAATTATAGAAAGTGGTTGGTGACATGGGCAGTGCCTAAAAATGGCTCTTTTGAATTCATAATGAAGACTTAACCTGAACATCCATAGTCCCAATAAACATCTGAACCATGCAGACATAGTGACCTGGGGATACTTTTTCTGATCATCACGCATGAACTCCCAGGAAGGCTTTGCAGAAATGACCCCACATGACTCTCAAAAATTTAGTTACCTCCCCCTCTTTTCCATTCTCTAATTCTGAATATGTATTTATAGAGTTGCTTATCTTAGGAATCAAAGAAACATTATACTCACTTTCCTTCGTGGAAACAAGAAAAGACTTACAGCATCTCCAGTGGAAACAGATGAAACACAAGTGCTCTTGGTCTTGCCAGCAAGAGACTGATGGCTGGAGAGAGAGGTCCTGAGTGATGACTCATTTATGGAGCCTCTCAGGAGGTCGTTCTTCGATATTCGTATTAGGAACCTCAAGCAGGGAACAGCATTGTGGATGGTTTTTCTGAAGGAAAACAGGAGAGTGGAAAAAAATACCCAACAAATGGCACATGGACAATGCAGCTTTGAAAATCATGTGGTGAAAGTACCGTCTCTTTCCACAACCTCAGCATAGCTTCTGCTTTGATTGAGGAGGTCTTAAAGACTACATGGAAATAGCATGGTATATCTAGTGGAAACTACTCAACAGGCTGACAGGAAAATAGCAGGTGGCTTCTGGGACCCAAATCAAAACACACATGGAAGAGCTGCATGGATATGTAGTAAGAATTGAAAATATATTGAAAAATGTTATTACTTGTAATTTAGTTAAAAAGTTTAAGCCAGAAAACTTTCAAGTTAGCTAGTATTAAGGTCTTCTCTGTGCAAAGACATAAGACAAGTGATATAAAAAGGAAGGGGGAGAACCAGAAGAATCAGATATTGTTGGTTGTTTGTATCATGGCAGCTGCTGTAAACTGCTGTCAGGAATTAGCACTTTGTACAAGCACAGAGGAGGAGGATGATCTAGGCCCCAAAGAACTCAAAACCTGCCTTATTCATTAAATAATAATCTCAGTAATGTTGGTATGAATCTATTCCTCCAGGCTGCAGCCTTGTCCCCGCATGGAGCAGAAGAGCCCAAGACACTCCCCTGCGTGATGTCAGCTGGCCTTGCTCCCCGCTGCTACCGAGGACTGGCAGGGCCATGAATTTGGTATAACAACTCCCCAGTGCCACTCCATCCATTATTTCATCCCAACAGATGAAGTTAATACCGGCACAAAAATAAATTAATAAAACAAGAAGTGAGGCAGCAACAAGGCATATGGAAAACAACTAATCCAAACCATTTTTTGTAAAATTGTGCTTCACTTGGGAGCAACTTGGAAACGTGAACATCTGTTTTTCTCCTTCATGCTGGTGGGGAGTAGATGGGCAGCAGGGTATATAAAAATTAACTTCTTAGACCAGTTCTTAAATGCCAAGTGCTAGCACAAAGGTCACCGTTATATTTTCAGATACATTCAGTGTAATGTACGGGGTTTTTTATTGCTTAAGGTAAGGAAACCCCACAAAAAGGCTTGTTTGATTTGTTGGGGTGTTAAGATGCAGTGACAGCAATTCTCTGTGCAAAAAATATCTTGCTTTGGTAGTTGTACATCACTGGTTTGAGCCATATCCAAACTTCTTAGATCCTGGTTTCTAAATGCCTCTTTCTAGAAACATTTGGAAAATTTCTTAGATTTAACTCAGTTCAGCAGTTCCAATACAAAATGGCAATTCATCCCTTGCTCAAACCCTTAAGTCTTGGGCCTGAACAGACTGGCCCATTTATCTGTCATTAGATAAATTACTTTAAAGGCATAACGTGAATCATTAGACGATTTGGAAAATATCCAGAAACCCTGATCTTTATGTATCTATTCATCATTCACTGTTCAAGCAAAATTGGCTCTGCCAACATATTTTCACCAGCTGACTTGTTGCTGTAGTGTAGCTGTTTTTTCAGTTTTAAAACTGCATGCTTGATTCATCACAAGGGACTCAATGTTACTTCTTTTCCTGACTGGATGACTCCCAAGTCTATGAAATGTCTTCACAACTTCTCTTATTGATATGTCTAGAAATATAAATTAGAAAGCAGGGAAAGAAAATAATAAAAGACTCCAATATTTTTTAAGAGAGTATCTGAAATCCTACCATGGACTCAGATTTTTTTCTTAATACAGTCTTACTTAGAAAAGCCAGTGATGTAAGGAAAAAGACTAATTGAAGCAGTGCACTATATAGTATCTGCTTTGAATACACTCACTCGACCTTACAAAAAATAATATAAGGAATCACTGAATACAATAGCTTTGGATCAGAAAAAAAAATACCAGGCTCATAATGTGTCAGTCAACTGTGCAACACTTCAACTTCTGCAACCCATCAGACTCCAGTCATTCTCTTATGCTTAACTAAATTCTCTGCAGCCTTCAAAACATAAGATAGAGTCAGGTTTTTGAGGATGCAAAATTATGTTAGTTACAATAGAAGACATTTTAAAAAAATATATTTTCACTATTTCTAGGTGTATTTCCACCAGCCTTCGAAAAAAATTTAACTGTTCTTACAACCACACCATCACACATCAGACACTGAAAACAATGAACTCAGTTTCCAGCTCCCAAAACCTAGTTTTCGGGAAACGTAACCTGCAGCTTTTCCACGTCTGAGGTGAGACAAACTCCGTACCGACGACTAACGCTGCCATCTAGTGGCATTTGTACGTTCGTCACATTTATCACCACGGCATCCCTGTTTCCTCCGAACTTTTGACGCAGCATCCCTATGTGGTAAATCGGCTTTGAAAGACTTGCAGAAAAATCTGCAGACATGCCAAATAGCAGTTCTGTTACAAGCATTTCTCCCTTTATATGATGAAGTCTTTTTCACTGCCGATGTTTCGAAAACACATTATGTACAGCTACAAACACATTACGTACAGCTATGGGAAGAAATGGCAAGCTCTGAGCTATATCTTCTGTGGGAGGTATAGCTTCCTCTGGGTACACTGCTGTGAGTTGTAAAGATGGAAAAAAACTATTTAGGAGCCCACCTAATACTGAAGATAGGGCTAAGAACACAATGGAGTTGTGTCCTTTTCCTACTTTTAAACAAACAAACCCTCAAAAAGCTATTTTTGCTGGATTTAAGTATTTGTTAGTAAAATTATGCTGGGTTGGCATGAAGCTCTGTTTTGAAATATAAAGTAATTGATATTTTTAATAATAAGTAGAATGATAGTATAATTTACTTATGAAGTCATAGGTTCAGAAATACTTCATATCTGCAAAAAAATTGAAGTGTTTCAAAGAAGTGATCAGCATTACATTTTGCCCATTAAACCCCATTATTGCAGTGTAAAACTTTTCCTTAAATCAAAGCTAATATTTTTGAAAATGGCAAAGAATGGAAAGTCTTTTCCCTGAAAGAGCTAACTGAAGCAAATATGAAAACAGCCTTCAGAAGAGACTTTGTTCCCCAAAGTAGAGTACTTCAGAAGTATCTGCTTTATCCTGAGCATCACCTCTTCCTCCAATCAGTTGTAATGTTCTGCAGCTCCACAGGACAGAGCTGGAGTTGAGGAGTAAGAAAGGTGAAGAGAGGGACTATTCTCCTGTCTTGGCCACATCTGGGCTGCCCTGGTGCCCTGTACCTGGTGGACATGGTGGAAAGTCTGACCACCCAGGTCCCATCATGGAGCGGTCAATGCAGGAGTGGACACTGCATGGGGTGAGGCTGAGGGAATGGAGGTGGTTCATTAATTGTAAAAAACACATTGCATGCACAGTTATACACATACCTATATGTTTACTGTACCTGTATCTTGGGTGAATTATTGCATAGATAATAGGGTTGTAGATTGCAGAAGCTTTGGCAATAACTGCTGGCACAGATTTGGAATATGGAGTTAAGGTGTTGCCTCGGCTAAAACAAAGCAAAAATATTACACACAGCTATGCCATGGATTAATACTAAATTACTAAAACATATTACTCTCTTTGACTGTTTTTGTGCTGTGATCTCTTGATAAGAAATACTTCTGTAAGAGTAATTCTGTCACACATATTCTTTGCTCAAATGAAAGATTTGCATTTGACAGTGTGCACTTGGTTTCATTCATTTGTAGAAGATGAAAGACATGCAAGTAGTTAGTTATCTATTTGAGGATACCAAGAACACAAAGAATCATCTTCCCTGTTTCTACACTAGGCAAAAAAAAAACCTGTTGTGACCATCTGGGAAAAGGGAATAAAGAAAAAAAAATAAAACAGAATCAAACCTAAAAATCTTTCAGCAGCAACCTCCATGCTGCACAATAATGGGTGTCAATGGTTTGGTTGCAGACACTGTGGAAGGAGGAGAGGATTGGAAGTGGTTTAAACCAATATTCTCCTGTTGACTTTAAGCTCCCACAGTCCGTCACGTGTGATCAATGTCAATGCAGGATAATCACAATTAACATCATAGAAACACAGAATGGTTTGGGTTGGAAGGGACCTTAAAGGATCATCTAGTCCAAGCCCCCTGTCACGGGCAGGGACATCTTTCACTAGATGAGGTTGCTCAAAGCCCCATAACTCCTCCAATTCATACAAATAGAGTATCATGGGGGAGAGGAAACAATGTGAACCAAAAATGCAGATAAAAAGTCATTATAGTTTTAAAATACATAGACAAAGAATCCATTCTCTGCCTTCATCCACAAAGATATAGTGAAGAACATAATATCACCTCTAATATAATAACTATTTAGAAACCTTTCGAAAGGAAGCTCCACTTCCTGTGGGTGACAGTACTGATCATATTTATATTTCAGAATAACCCATGCTTTTACATTTCCACTTACCCTGCCCAGGCAATCAAGGTGACACAAGCATATGGAGACCAGGACAAGACAAACACAATGATGACCACAAAGGCAATTTTTGCCAGTTTCCATTCATTCTTCATGGACTGAGAGAGGTAGGATTTCCGGCTGCAGGACCCTAGCTTTTGAACATTTCTATGAGGGGAAAATAAAGATACGTCAGCAGAAGAGTGAAAAAGTGAGGTGCAACATCCCTAACGTGTTCTCAGCAATACGCAAATTGAAGCAGCTCTCATCTTTCCCTGCTGTAATTATGCTTTTGTCCTCTGATGTTTAAAAACTCTAGAAGGTAGTCAATGCAGTAACATGGTCCCAGGGATTCTGTCTGAGCTTTGTGTGCCTGTGGGACTGAGCCATGAGAACCCCTTGGGACTACAGGATGGGGTTGCCCTCTCCTTATCTTGACACAGAGAGGGTTTCAGGTTGGGAGGGTGAAGAAATTGCTGTCCCCTGCACCTTCCATGCTCTCAGATGAAGCAAGCAAAGGCACAGCTGGATGCAAAAACAAATCTGATGACTTTTTCTTTTCAAGGGAGGAACAGCTTGCAGAAATTCCAGCTTACAAGGTAACATGTGTTGGAATACCCTGACTACCCTGAGGAACCTGGCCCCAAATGCTTACGGAGGCATTTTTACTTCCCTGCAGGTTTACTCACTGGACAAGTGTATGTTCAGAGGAATAGAACGGTCAGTCCTAATATTTTTTGCCAAAAAATGCCCTATCAGATTATATTCTTGCATCAAACACCCCATGCTTTATTAAAAAAATGGGTTTATATGGTTTAGTATTTTATGTAGTTTAGCATAGAAATAACAACTTTTACATATCAATGTAAAATATTTCATATTTCAGGCTGCAAACAGTAATTAACAGCCAGCAGGGTAACAAAACTGCTTCCTGGTGAACTGGGAACATACTCGTAAAGTGAGTTTACTGCATTAGTGAGTGAAAGGCATAGAAAAATCTTGCGGCCACTGGGCTTCAGGGGTGCACAGGACAGCATTGCTTTAGGAGGCTTCTTTGCTCCTTTGCTTGTTATCAAATACGCAAACACAGAGCATAGTCAAAACCAAGACCAAGAACAGACTTCAGTAAGAACTTAAATTTAGCATAGAGCTAAACTTGTTTGTAAAAATGGAATTTAGCTTTGTGAAGCCCAATGACTTCTGTAAGTGCCTGCTGATAGGCACCAAGAAGAGCCATTGGTGAGGATGATGCTGCGAGCAGTGGGAAGGACTCACAACTTCAGCTGGTGTTGGATCTGACTAAAGGTAAGTCATGTGCTCATTAGGAGAAAAATAACAGACAGAAGGAAGTTACTTTAAAGATCTAACTGATTTTTTAATTTCATGTATAGGCAAGAACTTGGAGGC
>NW_010174151.1:0-31977 GCF_000695765.1 Mesitornis unicolor | reverse complement strand
AAGAGTGTCCTAACAAGCACAGCCAGATTTTGTGCATGCAGTTGTGATGCTTGAGTGAACCAAAAGGTCTTCTGGGATGCCTGCCTTAAATAAAACTGTCAAAAAATATGAGGACTGTTATGTTTACAGAGCAGCTCAATGGCAGATGACGGCATTGCTACATGCTATTTATTGTCTCTTGGGGCTGAAAACTGCTGGAATTCACAGGGACCATGTTCTTTGTACTGCAAATCTGAAACACAAATAATCCAAACTATGAAATTATCTGATGTACTATTAATTACCACACTCTGGGCTAAGATTAAAACCACAGAGTCTTCTGTTCCTGCTACAAAATATGTGCATTCGTTCCAGTTTTCACATTGGCAAAAATACTTCTCCAGTTACAGCTGTTAATAATCTACTACTTTATTTCCAATCTCAATTCAGAATAATTTTTTATTCAGATTTTTCTTCAGTTAAAGAAATGGAGAAAATCTTCTTATAAAAAAGCGAGATTTACGTATTTCAGCTACATTGCTTACCTGCCAGTACGCCTTATGGCCAGGAACATGGATAAATAGCAATGGAATATTATTATCAGGGGAATAAAAAACACGCAGCAGCATAAAATCATGGTGTAACTTCTGTTTGCAGGGGAGTAGGTCACATAGTCCCACGTACAGGATATCATCAAACCCTCAGGCACATAGGAACCTATGAAATACATGGAATACATTATTCACACATACACCCAATAGGTGCAGATATATGGTACAACACAAATCATCAGGTGGTGGTTAGGCACCCACTTGAGAACTTATCAAAAACCTCATTTTTTCTGCAAAAGCAGACTACATAGGGAATGATAGAAAAGGTAGAGAGTGGACAACATACTCCAGCCGAAGAGCGGAGCCACACTCCATCCCAGAGAGTACAGCCACACAATGGCAATGACCTGCATGGTGCGCTTCTTTGAAGTCCACTGCATGGATTGCAGGGGCTTAGTGATCACAAGGTAGCGGTCAACAGAAATAGCCAATAAAGTCATCATGGAGGTTATTCCGAAGAGGGCCCCACAGAAAGCATACAAGTCACAGCCTGAAGCAGAAAAATGGCAATGTCAGGGATTTTCTTAAAACAGTTGCATGTTTTCACTCAGAGCCTGACATGATAAACCTCCCATTTTTTTCCAGCTCAAGACTTCTCTCTCATTAGTAGAATTTTATTAGACTCACAATGTCATAATTATTAAGTGTTTATAAGAAAAACCACAAATATTAATAAAATAAAAACATATGCATTTAGCAAGTCCTATTCTCCACTGTGGGCTGCAACTGGGAACATTTTGTCAATGGAAAACTGCCTCAAAGAAAATCCAATCTAATTAAAGTTACATTTTCCTGGACTGATGCCCAATATATTGATCTTAACAGGCTGCAGCAGACATTTGTCTAATGACAGATGGGTGTTTCAAAAACTGACTTTGGTTTATGTGGCTTAAAAATGTAGAAGTGATTTAAATTTGATGGCTAAAAGACCAAAAACAGAGCTCCAGCTCCTTTATTTAAAAAAAAACTGATAGTTTTTACATGCAACAAGTTTTTCCCCTCCTTGCATTCAGGCATTGTGCTAGCAGATGAGAACTTGTAGAGTTACACTGTCTCTAATCCGATTCAGAAACCTGTGTCAAATGATGGTTCATTTTCTGAGATTTTGCATCAGCCCCTGTGTTTATAGACCACAGCCCACTGGGAATGGAAGGCAGTCGAAATACCGGATTTAACCTTAAAGCAGACTTCTAAAGTCTTTATAAGTAACCTGCAGTTAAGGACCAAATCCCACTTAACCCAAATCAATTGCTTCATTTGTGGCAGCATGGTATTTTACACTGATTTATCTGAGGGAGTGAGCAAGACTCAAAACATACTCAAAATAAAGAAGGGCCCTTTCTGCACTGCTAAATACACGGTCTCTGGGCTTGCTCTGCCAATACAGAACCACTACTTGGTGCAAATTTTCACCCAATGATCTGATGAGCAGTACCAAGCAGAGCGTCGAGCCTTCTGAGGAACTTTCTATACTCATATTTCAGCTATAATTTGAGCATGGATCACCTTTTTTTTCTTGCAGTTGGAAAAAAATGAGCTTAAATTTGCAAAGAGTCCTCAACTGACTATTTTTATTTAAATCTCTTAATTAAATGTAAGAATCATAGAAGCATGCTAATGGATATCAACATACTTTTCCAAATAATAATATTAACTCCTTCCTAAGCCAATACAGAAAAAAATATTTATGACTTAATAAAACACTTCTACCCATATTTAGCCATAGCATCTGCCCTCACAAGCTACAGGGTAACGATTACATGTTGATGTTGATTCCGTTCTTTCCAAAATAAGCAAGATGAAGAATCAAATCAACAGCACAACATATGTGCCATCATACTGACTGGTGATGCCAAGAACCTGGGTTTTCCCTCAAGAGTCTTGTGCTGCTGTCTCCAAGGCACAAGCCAAGGCTGCCATGGCTAAAATAGGCTGCAGGCAGCGTAGAGCTGGTGAGGAATGAATTAGTGTTGAAAAGTACCAATGTCTCCAAGTATCCACTCTGTGTGCAGGCTGTTGACAAAGCACATGGGTGCCTGAGAAGCCGACATCAGGAAGTCGCTCACGGCCAAATTCATTATAAAGTAGTTTTGGGGTGTCCTCAGCTTCTTGTTGCTTAAAAACAGGAGAAATACATCATTTTAAATAGACAAAGTGAACAGTTAACTTTATAACTGGGCTTATTAGTATAAAGAAATACTATTCATGTTGAAATCGGTGGTTACTTACAGTCAATCCGTTGCTAATCATCAATTACTGCAGCTAGAGAAGCAGTAATTTCAAAACGATGACTGACAATCGCAGGGGGTAAAAGGGATCGTTTCCTCTTCAAACTGAGGAGGATTCCAGTTGTCTTGAAAAATAAGTATTTCTTTAGGAGAAGAGCAGTTTCTTATAAGAGCACTGACACTGAGCATGTCCCACACTGCACGAAACCAGGATCTGAAGCCGGTTACAGAACCAAAGGACCTGCTTTCGGTGAATTTTTAAAAGCTGCTGACCTGAAGAGTCACCATATTACCACTAAACTAAATGACCCTTTGCAAAGTGCTGTGGCGCAAACAGAGCACACAAAGAGATCTTAAATAAAACACCAACTTTTGTTCATATACATCTTCTAAGAGAAAACAAAAACACTCAGCTGCAGATGAACAGGCAATATTAAATGCTACAAGAAGAAGCATCAAAGCAGCAGCTAGTCTGCAAGCAAAGTTTATCCAAAGAAAGCAAACAGCACTTTCAGGGTTTTTTTCACATATTTCATCACCTCATGTAGTCTTAGGGATATCTGGAGTCATCACCTTGTAGTAAACTTTCAGCTGGTTTTCAAGATTATCCTTGGCTCTGGCTTAGAAGAATAAAAATACTGGTAACATGATAAAGAACCTTTCACTTTTACGTGGGGTTATTTGGTTGAATATGCCTTTGTTCCTCAGAACAAATATTATGTCCCACTACAAAAGTTAGATTAATTTGTGAGTCCAGCTCACCCAAATCTACCCTAAAAGTGGCACTTCTGAGGGATATACAGAGCAGGTGTAGTACCTCGATGTAGTAGTACCTCAATGTGAACCACCGTATGGCTAAGTGCATAACAAAGTAAACTGCTTTGATGCCTAGAGTTTGAATTCAGGGCAAATTTGGATTTTCACAGTGTAAGGTACATATAATACAAAAAGAAGTGACTTTGCACACTCTGTGAAACACCGGGAAGAACCAGGATTTTATAAATAGCTTTGGTCTTGGAACTCACACTCAGTAATTCTCAACAGTTTGAAATAATTGTTTCTTTTCCCCCAGATGCCTCCTTCAGTGTAGGAAGCTGAACCACTGAGGCCTCTCTGCTGTGCTTTGAAATATCAGTATTTGCAGCTGACATTAATTTCTTTCCTCAGGCTGATAAAGAGATACCGAAAAAGAAATAGAGAAAGCCATCTCAATGCTTCTGCAATTCTAACAAAATCTTGGGTCTCATAACTGCCCACAACAACTGCGTGAGAAGGAGCAGAGTTCACACCTTTGCAGGTACTTAGCTGCCTATGGAGATTTTCCTATTCTGTCAGTTTAAAGTTTTTATTACACCAACTAAAGCAAACAAGTTTCAAGAAAAATAGAGAGCTTGTGCTGCATTTCCAAAATCATGAAGGTAGCAGGGAATTCAGTTTCTCCTCTATCTCGTATTAAAAGCCATTTATTCAAAATAACTAAACTAATTTATTAATCTTAAACATTTAGGAATAGGAAACTAACACTTGGTTCATAACCCACTGGTGTTTCTAGCACTGTAAGCCCCCTCTGCATCACCATGCACGGTAACAGCAAGCAGTGAGCAAGAAGGATTTGGAAATCCAGCATCACAGTGTGGGACGGAGAAAGGCTATTTTTTTTTCATGTGATTTTTACATACTCTAGCTGCAGTAGCTTTGGCTGTCTGTTACACTGCCAGAAGCCAAGAGAGCACACAAATTGACAGAAATCCTATGATTCGCCTGAAGCGGGGAATGCACTGATGGCATCAGCTCATTTCATGGAGTGCATTGCTTGCTTGGTCCTTCCAGGGCATCTGCGCTGCTGGGAAAAGCATCAGCTTTTGTCAAGTAATTCTGCAATTTCTTGATTTCTTTAATTCCTTAAAACATAAGGAATTTACACTGAGGTTAACAGTGATGTGCGTGGGTCTGTGTGGAGAAAGGAGGGGGGTTGCCTTCCCCCAACCCCATTTGTTGCTATCAGCCTTTGCTTGGAGATTTAATCCCAGAGGGAACAAACACAGCACATCTGCACACAGGCACATGTGAACCTCAAAGCCAGTAACATTGACCATACGAGGAAATTTTGTACCTGTAAAATGCGTAGAGGACTAGGAGGTTTCCAATGATGCCGATGGAGCCAATGATGAGCACGCACGCTCCTACGGTGTAAAGAACGTGGTCGGGGATCTCTGCCTTGGTCACAGCATGCGACTGGGTGCCCATGTTCAAACCCTGCATGGAAAACAGGAAAAAAAGAGAACTTAGCCCTTTCAGGATGCTTAACACACAGGGACACGTGCTCAGCCCATTGAAGAAAGGCACAGCATTCACTCCCACAGCTCGTGCAAATGAAATACACACCTCTGCCTGCGCTCTTCTCACATCCCCTACAATCAAGTTTCCCTCAAGTAGCCTTCGTTACTTTATTTAACAATACAGGGTTATATTAAACAAACAAACAGACGAACAATGAAGGAAACCAACTGGAAAACATATTAAGGAAGTTACAATGATGACGTGAAAAAAGCAAGTATGTGCTGGCTCAAAATTTGCTCTGGGTAACTGCTGCACTTTGAGCACAGAGTGAGCTGACAACATAAACTTCAGTTCAACAAGGAATAGCCCATCACACTTCAGTTTTATTAGGAGTACTAATATCAAATCCTGCCCTTACAAACATTAAATCCCCTAGGTTTCCCCAGGATCCCTATCCACTTACAGTGCTGCAAAACCTGGAAATTCCCCAAGGAAAAGGTAGGAAAGCAGAGGTACAACAGCAGCAGTAGCATCACCTGTGTAAGCAGAAATACAGTAAATAGTTGTGACACTTCTTTGCCTTTTATCTCCAGCACATGAATAAAATCCCACCAACTCTCTAGATTTTTCTATTTAAGCAAATTCAGATTTATCACCAGCTAAATTCAGCAGCAGGGCAGCCTACAGCAAATCCACTCAGCTCTCATTAGCGTTACCCATGAGAAGAGACTGAAATGCCTGATGGAGATTCCTATTTACCGAGTCAGAAGCAGCTAAGCCATGCAGAGCACTCACATGCATGGGCAGATCTGGACATCTCAGTCAAAGGTACGGCACCGTGTCACAGCCAAGCACCTGCTCCCCATCGCCACGCTTTGTCGCTGTGTAGCTGTGGGAAAAGGCCGATTTGGGTCTGCAGGAGAGGAGCTGGGTGACAGAGAAGGTTCATGGTGATAACTACCACCCCAATGGTAGTATTTAAGTGGCCATTTGAAAGTGGTGGGAACAGCCTTTTTCCCCCCCCGCTGCTCAACTCCAATTCTGCTGCTTCTCCTTTCTGCCTTCTATCATCCCTCAGTCATCGATTGGTGGACAGCTCCTTCCTTGTACCACAGTGCTAGCTGTGGGCATTATCCCCTTGACTGTGCGATCCCACTGGGGTACCCCCTGGAGTGGGTTGCATTTGGCAGCAGGGAGCGTCCAGCGAGGTGGATAGGATGCCCTCAGCATCCCCAAAACAGCTGGACTGCAGCAGAAACGGCGACAGCAAAGCTCTTGGGGTTGAAGTGATGTTGTAAATGGCACAAAAGCTATAGCTTCAGAGCAGAAAGCTGCTTTCAAGACTACCCAGCAGTCTGACAGCCTCTACCCATAAGAGGATGGCTACCACCACCATGACACTTCGCCAGAGATAACATCATTGTAAAAGTAGAAAGAAATGAAAGGGAGCGTCTGCCCATGTTGGCTGCACCACAGTGCTGTCACTGCCATTCCCAGCAGTTAAACAGCAAGAAAAAATGCTTCATGCTGGGAAGCATTTACTCTTGCAGAAGGTGTGAGAGGCAGCATAAGAGCAGGCAGAACATGGGAAGGTAGCTCAGCACAGAAATGCCTGGTGTGACCAGGCGCAGACTGTTCTGTGCTTCCAGAGTAAATTAACCATGATAAACTCCTTTCCTCTTCCCTCAAACCCAAATTAACCATGATAAACTTCTTTCCTCTTCCCTCAAACCCAATCTCCTTAGCAGCCTGTATGCACTGAATCCAAAACCTGCCTCATTCCTGGCTACGTGCACCAGAGGCTAAGCTGGGGAGAAAAGGGAAGGATCCTTTTTTTTCCTTCTTTTACAGCTTATCTGTGAGGCATGCTCAGGATTTACCCCTATATAGATGGTTATTATATAGTGGACTATTATATATATGTTGTAATTCAGGGCAACGAGTACTTGCCTGTCATATGCATTTTGCTTCACTTCTTCATATGGGAACTCACGGTTGCAGAAATTCATTTGAGAAATGGACTATGAATTTCACACCCAAAGGTGTCTCTCCTTATCTCTCTGCTGAGGAGAAGCTGACTTCAACATTTTGGCCTCATTTATTCAGTTACAGGTGGTGAGCTGTGTCAAAAGCTGAAAAATGCCCATGTGATGCATTTGTAAACTCAGATTACAGTTTGCTGCCACTACTGGATGAATTATAAACTATTGATGCTACAGAGCGGAATTTAGAAGGCAATAAATACAGGGGATTACACAGAGCCTGCAATCGCAGCGAGAAGCTCGAGTGAGGGATGTTTAGATTACACAGGCTTTGGAGAAGGGATCTTGCCTTCAGGGAAGCCCATAAAACAACATGTCTGCTTTTCCAGCAATGTTAATATAGCAGTAAAAACAACTTTAAGATCTGAATGAAAAGTCAGCTACTTATACACTCTGCCAGTGTTAACCTGAGACAGCAGGATGTGGCAGGCATCCAGCTGTAAGAAATGTGGTAAACTCGTGAAGACAGAAAACCATGTATAACACTGTAATTTAGATCTAAGAGGATGTCTACATGTATGTCTATACATATTTCAACAGAAAACCTCAATTTTTATGAAAAAAAAAAATTTCATTAAACTAGTGGGAGTTTTCTAAATAAAATAGGCTAAACCAGTACAAATGTCTGCAAATGAATCAAGGAGTATTTATATCTCCTCCTGATCTCATAATTTCACCAACTTGGCATAATTTCATAACAGAAAGATCAAAGAAGAAAGATTTAAATACTCTTGAGTTGAGAATTTAAGATCTACTCTTTTGAACAAATTTGCTTTTCTAATGCAGAGGCTTTCTCAGTACAGAATAACACTCAGCTGGAGACAAACAATATCATCAAGGCTTTAAGATATTCACAGAATTTAAGCTTTTTCTCTTTTCCTACAGTAGCACCACTGAGAAGCTGGCCTTTTTGGTAACTTTGATTAACGAGCTAAATACTTAATAATGTAAATATATTACTATATGAAGATGAGGACTAGAAAGATGAAAAAAAAAATATAAGCTTCATGACAAGCTCTAATGAGAAGCTGGTTTTTGGCTGATGTTCTCAAGAGCTGTTACCACTCTCTGAATTTTTGGTACTTCAATTTTATTCATATTACTCAGAAGAAACTAAAATCATAGGAGAATATTCTGAGATGTAATTACTCTTTCTGACCCAAGAAAACCCATATAACTGCTACAAAACTTTACCAGTGACTTGGTACCCAGGAGAGCAGCTAAGTGCAGCAGGTTGCATTAGGTATAGTCACTGTTGTGTCTTATTGAGTTACATCTATATTAGCCTCTTTTAGCAACAAAAAGATGTATGGTCAATGATAGCTGGTACAAATTAGCAAAAAAATCAATTTATATTACAGAAGGGTCCTGCCTTTTTGGTTTAGCATAGCAGGGATTTTGTATGCATCTCAGAGTACCGCTTTCTAACTGCTAGAATACACTGGGCAGTTACACTTCAGGCCATTCTTTTCCATTTTATTAACAGCGAACTCAGGCTCCCTGTGACTGCAATCAGAAAATTTACAAAGCTAAAAGCCATGCTGTGAGATGCTTCTCCAGCTCCAGCTGTTTCACATCGTCACGGTGATGCACGGCTGCCCTGGATTCAGCACATCTGTCTCCATAAACTGCATTTATGGGTGCTCAGTAATATCGAAGTCAGGTAATGTAGAATGAAAAGCCTGTTCTGTATGAGTCACAGCCTGGATCCTTCTCTTTAATGGTCTGATTTAAAGTAGAGACAATGAAGGAAGGCCTTACATTTAATTCAACAAATATACCAAATCTGTAAAGGGTGAAGTGAGTTTTTAGGGTCTCACATGAGATGCGGTCACCTGTACATCTTTTCCCCGGGCTGGCTTTGCCTCCCTCTGTTTGTGGTCCTGGGATAGAATCCCAGACACTCTGCTGCAGACACATCTGTTTCCTAAGCAAAGAGTTTAAAGACACCATCCAGAATGACCTGATTGTTTCACTCAAAAATACAAAGGTAAACAAGCAGCCCATGAAGATGCCAGCAATCGCAGTGCAGCCAGCTTCTGGCATACTTGCCTCTCCTGTACTCACTTCGTGTGGCTTCTTCTAAATTCATGCTACAATCACTTGAGTTTAGACTCTGTGAGATCTGACAACTCACATAAATCATGGGGTGGCCTTTGATGAGATGTGACTACAACACCAGAATGCTGTCACCTACATGGCTGCTCGGAGGGCTTTCCTGACAGGGTGACTAACAGATTTGCAGGCAAATAGAGGATAAACAATTAACAGCTGTCCCTCAACTAGCTGGCAAAGAAAGCAGACACGAGATACAAAAATAAACTTGGTCCATTTCTCCCAAAATAAAGATAAAACTTAACAGAGGAGGAAAGCTATGAAATCTTCTGTAATTTGATTTTTAGTGATAAAACAATGTCCAGATATTAAAGCCATCTGTTTCTGCTTTCCAGCTGGTGAGATTAATGAAGATTGCAATGCAGAAGACAAAAAATTGTGGTTAAAAAAATCAGGAGGGGAAGGGCAGGTCTCCTTCAGTGGGTAGGGGTAGAAAATAATGGATTGAATTCGGAGATCGTGGTATGATTGGTATTAGGTGGATATGAGTATCTTAACCCTTATTTATGCTCTGATTTTGGTCATGGTTGCAGGCTTATCTTGTGGAAGTGATTTACGTTAAAATGAGCTTAAGTAAGGGCATGCTTACATGGGGGATTAATGTGCACTAACGAGGGAATGAATTAACAGCACAGCAGCCTTCTTGTGCTGACACACTATATGGATTCAGAAAGTAGAAGTTTGATTTTACTGTACAAAAAACTTAAAACTTAACATATAGTCACTCTTGGAAGTTTTAAAGAAAAATAATAAACAACATTGAGGCATGAAGAGATGGGAGCAATTCACATGTGCCAGTCCGCAGATGTGTTTGAAGTAGCTCATTGAACTGAAGCAGTTACCAGGTAATACTTGCTAAATTCCTTGTAATTTCACTGGTGTTCAGTGTAAGAGGTAATTTCAGTATGAAACACCGTCTGATTTGAAATGGCAATGAAATATCTGAATAAATCTTGTCTATAATGAATATCTTGTCTGTGTGAACTCTTGAATCAGCAAGCTGGAGACCATTGCTATCTGGCTACTATGGCAGAGCTAGTGACAGCCAGGTATTTTTCAAAATATCATGTATTTAAAATGAATACTTATAGATAATATCATTAATACCTTTGGTGTTAAAAAAACAACCAACCAACCAAAAAAACCTCCCAACAACTTTGTTTGTTCTGGTGAACAGTATTGCATTACAACACCACACAGTAAATACAGATTAATTCGGTCCTCAGAAAGTCAAATCGAACCACAGTCATCCACATGTGGAAAAGTTACTTTTCTTATCACACTCTGGGTGACACTCCTCTTCCACAGCTCGCTCCAGTCAGTTCACATGCCAAGGCCAGGAGCACTCAAACACATATTTATAGCGTGCATTTAATCAAGATGACAATTGGTTTAGCAAACTGAGCTGTGGATTTGATGCAATTCATCTACAAGTGACAAACAAGAACAGGACCTGACAGAGCTGGGTACAACAGGACAAACAGCAAAGGCAGCTGGGTACCAGGGTCAGGCAACTGCTCCAGAACTAGGCAGATACTTATCCAGATTGATGTTGTAAGGTTACAGAAAAACTCTGAGAATTTTTTCTATGATAAAATATATATCTAATTAATTCCTTTTCAAGAAGCGCTTCAGGGCTGTTACTGAACTGGACAGCTAGTTGAAAGAAAAACATGTAATATTTGACTTCAAGACTCATTTGGAGCAGATACCCTTTAGATCTCACATTTAGCATAGCCCTTGCTTTGACAAGATGCTTGTTTTCAGAGCCTTGGTATCTGTGTTTAAACTTCTCCTAGTTGTAAGAAATCTAATGCACATGGTTGAGGGAATAGAAAAATCTCAAAAGAGCCCAATGAGAAAACCATTGAAACATGATCAAAGTTATAAATATCATGAGAATAAACCAGATAGATACTCAACAAGGTAGGCAAACTCAGGTGTCTACATATCCAGCCTTATAAGTCAATGTAAGCAAGGAGTATTAATAATTCATGTTTTATAATTAATAAGATGTGATATAAAAGTTATTCACATGAGAATAATACAGCAATCAGAAGTAAACAATAAAAATCAAAACAAGTAAAGTTTAATATCTGCTTGTTACAAAGTTATCTAAGGGCTTATTTTCATCTGGAGACTAACAGAACCTTAAAATGTAAGGTCTGTTCTAGAAAGCAGACGGACATTATTTTCTGTGTATGTTCCCAGCCACATCACTGTTTTTTTCATTTGTTTCTCTCAGTTAAAAAAAAAATAAATAAAAGGAAACAACAACAAAAAATGACCTCAGCTGAAAGCCAACCGGCTGGCTTGCATGCCAGCTCGAGCACTCTCTGCCCCACTTGGGTAAGAGTTAGGAAACATGATGGCCCACTCAACATCTTGCAAGTTATCCTACTGAGCAACCTGGCCTTGGGAGGAACACTGTGTAACTCGCGCCCTTGTTTTTGTGGGGAAGCACTCGCAAGTAACTACCACTTTTTTTTTTCCCTGCCTTAATCTGAGTTACTGCAATCGAACCTTCAGGCAACAGATTTTTTTTTCTTTTTCCAAGACCAGAAAGTGTTAAAGCAATATACCAGAGGCAGAATTTCTGAGGGCATTTCTGTTCCCGTACTGGTGTAGTCATGTAATCAAGACAGGTAGCATTACTCAGGTTATCACAACATTTTTCTCTACAGAAATTTTGTGCTTTATTTAAACACATCTGAATCTAACATGAGAGTGCAAAACCTAAAAGAAGCAAGTACAACCATTACTTCAGCATTCTGGAAAAACAAGTGAATAAAAGCCCACTACCAGAGGCCATTAATACTCATTTGAGTCAGGGGTTTAGTCTGTCTTCTCCTTCTCCCCTCTCAAAGGCTTACACCCCAGCACAGCGAGTTCCTTACTGTAACACTTGAGATACTCAACATATTGTGCCCTGGGCCCTAAATGCCTTCAAAATTATCTGGTGTCATGCCCAAATGCACCCCAAATTATAACATGAGCTCTACATACCTAGGCAGGCAACATGCTGAACTAATTTAATCAATGCTAACACTGCATCAAAATTAGCTGAATTATTACAGTTCAGTGCATATTTGTTTTGTCCGTGAGGGAATGGATGACTGATGATAGCACAGAGAAACAACAAAGCAGTAGGCAGAAATCTCAGGATATATTCTTTTAGAGTATGTTAAAGAAAAGCACGTGTAGTCAAAACATGATATAGAGTTATTCCCTTCAACAGAAGCAAACTTGCAGTCTTCAAGGAGAAATAATTTATACTCTACAGCAAGTATTTAAGGTTTTATCTTCTCATGTGTTATGCATCATACTTTCATAGGTTATTTTTCTCCCTCTGTGCATCTTACTGCTAATTGCAGCTCCTTAATAATCACACAAAGTTTACCTAGGATTAAAAAATATCCCTTTATTCTATGTTTGCCATGAGAGTGCCCTGACCTCGCTGTCACTGTTACCCTTTGGCATAACACACGCTCCTCACCTGAACTGCTCTTTGCTCTCCTCCTCCTCTGGGCTCCTGTAGCTTCTCCTGGTTCCTTTTACTCATCCCCGGCTGCCAGACAGCTGCTGCTCCTGTTTCACGAGCCACAGATGCCTCTGACCGGGATGCTCCCGCTCCAGCCTGCCCATCATGCATCAAAAGCAATTTCATGGGATGCTGCTGCTTGCTGATGGCAACACAGTGCCACAGCACCCATCACCTGCCCGGACAGAGCCCTCTCCTGCTCCTGTGGCCCCAGGCTCCAGGCCACACCACAGGAAACACGACTGCCAGGTAATGCTCATATGTTAATGCTTTTAACACAAGTGCATGAAGAAACCTCTTTGCCTTTCCAAAAACGATGGCACCGCATTTTGAAATGCTGATTTCTGCCAGTGGATATAATAATATCTGCCCTGAGGTTTCAAAGACCTTGGACATGTACTCCAGCTTCTGGACAGCTAGACTTCTGTATTTTAATTTTTAAAAGAGCACATTTTCTTCCTTACTGTTGGTAACTCAGCACGAATCCTTCACCAGGCACCTCTGGCTTTATACATCTCGTCTAGACACTAGTAGTTTTTTCATTGCACTGTTCTGCTCCTCGGGGAGACCCACTGGGCTGTTGCCAGATCTGTCTGTGAAAATTGCCTTGAGAAGTGAGCCCTGCATTTTATATAGATACTGTGAAAATATGGGTTTATTTTTAAGGATTGTGGGGAAAAAAAAAGAAATCATCAGCTGACATCATCAGCTTTTCAAAAGGTGACTACAAAATGAACATACATCCCAATCAGTTAAGGCAAGATGTTAATTACTTACGCTAATCCTATATAGAATGGTGAGGTGAGGGTGGAGGGCAACTTAAAGCAGCCCCCCAGCTTCTTGATGCCATTTGAATTGTTCCATTGTGTACATTTAGGAACTTGAAAACTGGTGAAAGCAGTCAGATCAGAGGCCCACGAGCTCCCCTACCTTACACCTGACAATGTCTGGCAACAGATGCTTTTAGGGGAAGAACAGCAAGTACACATTCTGTCTGTTAACTCTAAGCACATTTGTGATATTACTATGAACACAGTAACATTTAGTTTATGTTTTGATGAAAGAACTGTCTGATCACAGTAAGCTGAGGATTATTCCCTTGTAATATCTGCTTGCTTCCATTTAATATCGCTCTGTGCATAGAAAGCGGGTGTGCAGAGGGCAGATCCAGGCTCTTCCCAGAGGTGCGCAGTGAATGGACAAGAGAGAGCAGACACAAATCACAGCAGGCAAAGATTTCCATGAGATGGGTGAAGCACAGAAATGGGGGCCCAGAGAGAGTGCACACCCCTTATCCTCAGTGAATTTCAAAATACTAAGGTTAGCCCTGCTGGGAGAAGGAGGTGGGACTTGACAACCACCCTTCCAACCTAAAATAGTGCATGATGCCAGCAATAAACCCTTCCAAAACATACAGTTTAAAAATATGGGTTTAAATCATACTTAAAATGAAATATTATTTCAGTTACTTGAGGACAGATATGCTGTCTCAGTAAACTGAAAATCTTTCTAGCTGCTGCCTTTTACTTTCACAAGGATCTGGGGACAGACAACAAAAGCCAAATGGATCTACATGTGTTTTGTACCCAGACAGTGTAGACTCACTTCAATCTCTACTGGGACCATATTTCTTGGATAGGAAGGCTGCAGTAAGTGCTCCACTACATTTGTTAACACTTTCTTCTACTGTGCCTCTAAGTCCCGTATGCAAAGACAGATTTCCAGAGGTTTTTAGAAACTTCACACTCATTGATTGCATCCACTTTTCTCCTGTGTTGCTAAAAATACTCCTTGGTGTTTATCTGCACTGTTAGATGCCCAAGTATCATGAAAATCTGGCTTTGGAATATTTTACAATCAATTTTAGAGAATTTAACTGGATCAGTGGCATATTGCTCAGTCCAATGGCCTATGCATTTTAGTCTGTCAGATTCCCAGTACATACTTTAAATACTCTGTTTATAATAAAGCACCTAGCCACCACAGGTAGTGGAAATGACTGAGAAGAGAAGGAAATTATCATCAGGTGAGACATATTCAAGACCACCCATCTCTGCAGTGAAAGGTAAAGCTTTATTGCCAAATGAAAGCATTTGGGAGTAGCACAACCTCCTTTAACTCTCCAAAACAAGAATAAAACAAACTCTCATCATGAAGGAGATCATAACTTTTCTAGTTGCCTGGCAGGTTAAACACTTAGAAATTCCTTGTAACATTGCTAAAGAGACCAAAGAGACCAACATCCAACAGGTAAAAGTGGCAACTCCATTTACAAGCAGCAAGCTACTGCAGTATTGAAGACTTATTTCAGAGGAAGATTGAAGCAGCACTGGGAAACTAATAAGGAACTACAATATGGGCATAATTAGAGAGCAACTACCACAATCAAAAGACTCACAGATTTATAAAATACTAAAATAACAGAGCATGTTTTGACACATTTAATAGGAATAGGTATGTATATTAGAAGTAATTTATGTATGACTCAGAAAACTTAATTAACTCATAGCAGTGCTCTTCTTGAAAGAAGAAACAGTATCTCACACAAAAGCAAGTGCCTTTAGTTTGGTCTGGAGAAGCATCAAGACAACTTTAATATAGCAGTGAAGGAACTTCATCCTTTCCCTCTCCACTGCCGTAGGTAGCACACTGAAGATAGGGACGGGGCAGTTGTTTTAATGTGATCTCTTAATTCTGCAGACCTTTTTTCAAGACTCTATGAAAGGTGACAAAAGTTTTAGCACATCTATATTAGGAAACACCATCTTCCTCTCACCCTCACAACAATTTCCAGATCTGGGGTGCACTTGAAGCAACAGCTACATTGCCTTTGCAGCATCAGCTTGGAACTACAATGAACTACCAGAACAGCAAATCTCAGTACAAGGCAGCTTCTTTTTGGGACTTAGGGAGAAAGTGCTATTTTCCAAAAGGAGAAGCCCACAAGCCAGTTAGGCTCAAGCCTGTTTTTACTGTGCCAAGTCAGAAAGCCTCAGGGAGTCCTCACAAGTTTTTTCTGCAGAGCCCAACCTCTCATCTCAGACAAAAACCAGTTCCCTCTGAATCTTTTTTCTAAAAAGCATATAAGCTGGCAAAATAATACACACTGGAGAATCTCGCAAAACAAACAAGACTAACAAAGCCTTACGTGTGCCTCAAGTCATGTTCATACTAGATTTAAGCCCACACTGGGCCTTTCTCAGTCCACTCAACTCCATAAAAGCATTGCACTGAAGAGCATCCCTCCACTGAAAAGCAAGTGAAAGGACAATCTGCTTACAACAGCTGTGAGGGTAAGAGAGAAACTCATTTAAGATTTCTCCACAAGTGAAAAGCCCATTGAAAACAAAGTTTCTGTGTATTGCAAGCTTGTACTGAACATTAACAGTAGCTTATTGCTGTTAGTTTTGTTATGATCAAATGGTGAAGACTGAAATAATAACAGAGTTAAAAAGCAATTTCACAGCACTTGTACAGTCATTACAGCTGAATAAAAAATAAATCTATTGCAAATGGATTACCCAAGGTTCTTGAAGCACGGACACCATCAGACCTCTACCTCATGCACTGCTGAGGAGGGACTGCAAATACCTCAGAGCTTGCAGCCCTCCAGCATTTAAGGGGTCTGGAGCACAAGTCTGATGAGGAGCAGCTGAGGGAACTAGAGTTGTTTAGCCTGGAGGAAAACAGGCTGAGGAGAGACCTTATCACCCTCTACAACTACCTGAAAGGAGGGTGTAGCGAGGTGGGGGTCAGTCTCTTCTCCTAAGTAACAAGTGAGAGGATGAGGGGAAATAGCCTCAAGTTGCACTAGAGGAGGTTTAGATCAGATATTAGGAAAAAAATATTTACCGAAAGGGTGATCAGGCATTGGAATGGGCTGCCCAGGGAAGTGGTGGAGTCACCATCCCTGGAGGTGTTTAAAAGATGGGTAGATGTGGCATTTGGTTTAGTAATGGACAGGTTATGGTTGGACTTGAGCTTAAAGGTCTTCTCCAATCAAAAGATTCTGTTATTTGAGACAACCTGTTTTCCCTCATCAGCTTACTTTAAGAGTAACTGATCTGTAGCAGTACCACTCCAAAGCACCAGCATTAATCCAGGGGCTCCCTGGTGTTCTTGCTGTCACTGCTAACTCTTATCTGCTAATGTTCATCTGTGCAGTGGTCTACTGCAATGCCATGGAAGGGGAGGCCTTTTATATCAGTGAGGGTATGATGAGGCCAACACTGTATGTTTCTAAGCCATCATCACTCTTTCTCCATCCTGGTGAAGGTTTAGTCAGCCACATTATTTGAGTATTAGCACAAGTTTTGGTACAGAAATTATAGCAAAAAGTATCAGGTGTATAAGAAACTAGGCATGTTTTTCCTTCTGAAAAATGCAAGTAATTTTGCTGATCACTAGGGTTGTTGTTTGCAGAAAGTTCAACAGAAGTACTTTGTCTTTTTCATAATTTAAAAAAAAAACCCAAACACCCAAACAATAAATTTCTCTCTCACTTGAGATCAAGTCCTTTTTCAGGCATTGCTAACTTAATAAAGCATAAAGAAAACATCCTCCTTCTTGTTGCTTTGCTAGCTCCAGACTAGCTGTAGCTGTTTAAATAATTTTCATGCAAGCAGTTTGGACCTGGTTTCATCAGTCATTTCCTTGGCAGCACTGCTGTGCTGATGGCAGTCAGTAAATTTCCATGGGCATCTGGCACATCTCCTCACCTGGCACTCAAGTCTTCTGGTTTGCATCTGCCATTAAATTTAGCTTCTTGCAGTGCTCTTGTCCATTTGCACAACAGACATAAGAAATGTCCTTCTGCCTATTCATTGTGTGTTGACCGATTGACTACCATCCAGTACCAGGCATTTCTGACTGGTTGGTTATCTACTTGCTAAGGATGCTCCTAAGTCCCAATATCTACCAAAGAATTTATAGAAGGTGTCTAGTGGCCGTATTTTTGAGTGCTTTGGTAGAGTACAATCATTTTTTGCTAGCCAGTCTAATGGTTGCCTCTCAGCCTCATTATGAGTAACTCCTTCAATTCACTGGCACTGGTATACTGAGATTTCCTACTTTCAAGGGTGCATTCAGGGCTTGTATTGCAGCTGCAATTTGATGCAACTCCATGTTTTCTTCTTAAGTTTGCATAACTTTGAGAAACTCTCGGGTACCTTGATACCAGAGGCTGAATCATCTCATCTAGTAACATTGCTTTGTCATGCTCTGTCGGTTCAAGAATGTTATCAGCCTCATTTAATCACCTGCAACAGTATGCAAACACACATTTCTATTCTGGGCATGCCATGAATTCTGCTTGGCCAAGGATTGCTGGATTAAGCAGACCATCTTCAGGATCGCACTCTCTCTGCAGGCTGGCACCTCAGCACATTGGAAGTACAGGACTTTCTGGGAGGCAATAATTTGTAACATCTGAAGGCAGTCAAACAATGTAAAAAATACTCAACTTTAAATCCCCTTGATCAACTTACTGAGGTATCTTTGCATATACACATTTTTGTACAACTAAGTTTATGAAAAGAGGGAGCAATACAGAATGTGAACTAATTCAAAATTAGGTGAACACATTATGACAGGGAGCAAAACTTGGACTCCCTGGGAAACTTCAGAGAAAGTTTAACAGCAAAACCAACCCACACAGCCACTATGATGAAGATGTGATTAAAAAGATAAAAATCAATTAGAAATTAAGACCTTCAGTAGTGCCAGAATGCATTCAGTGCATTTAAATGATTTGGAGTTACAAGTTACATGCTCAAACTCCTATTCACTTGCCACTTATTTATTACTTATTTTAAGAGGACTCTAGGAAAAGCTTGCCCAACTTTTTTCTTTCTGATTTATTTCAGGACAATGACCTGTTGTGATGAGATGACATCCACAGCTTCCCTTCCAAGCTAGAGTTTCTCCCAATGCCACACTCACAACCCTCTCTTTTCAACTCTTAAAACTAGAAAAGGAAGCAAATATTCTTGATAGACTTCTTGGAATGCCAGGGCTGGGCTGGCTAATGAAATTAAGTACAGGCAAGTTATCAAAAGAAAATATTTTCTATCCTAAAATCCACACAAAATATTTTCATAGTTTAAGGTCAGGGATATACAGGGATGGCATGACATGAGGACACGGGTACACAAATTCTTCATATTTAGTTTGCTGACCTATCTCAATTTTCTGCCCCAAATCATCATAACAAATTTGCAATGCACAAGAAAATCCTCTTTTTTTAAAATGAATATTTTCAAATAATCCTAGCTAAACACACAAACAATTGCCAAACTGTCCTACAGCACTTCATTTAGGTCACTTTACCTTAGTTAGCTTTACGTTAGTTGGCTCCCCAAAAGGACAACAACTCTGAAGTCTGCTTTGGGATTTCATTTATATTTCCTTTTTCATTTATATTTCCCTGCTATTAATGACCAGATCACAAAAAGGTTTAATTAACTAGATCTTAATGATGCAACAAGTACCATGATAAGCAATCACCTGCTACATCCTCTGCTGCATAGCCAATGTTTTCTCATCAGCCAAAACCCCAAATCCATCCTAAAAAATCTAAACAAAACAACACAAAGAGAATACATTTCCCTTTGGGGAGAGCTAGGTCAGCTGCACAGAAATTCAAATCAAAATTCATTACATCAAAACAACTTCAACAAGATTTTTTTCTTTTCCTTTTAAAGGAGAAACCATTCATTTAAATAATTCCTTAGAAAACAAAGCAGAAGAGAAACACTCCCGGACCCTTCTCCCTGCCCAGCTCCCACTTCTGAAGCCTCCCTCTAAGCACATACTTTTTGGGTTCAGCTGAAAGCATCTCCCTTCCCTCCTCACATCCACTCTGTGCAGGGCTGCCGAGCTGCGACTCATCCTGAGAAGCGGTTGAAATCCCAGGGTTTAAAAAGCCATTCACAAATGAGCCCTCCTCCACTCCCAGCCTGACAGCTCTGGGAGCATATCAAAGCACAGAGCCAACCCCCAGCAAACCACCAGTCCTGTTATTCAGCCTCACTCACCCCACCAAAAGAGTTCCATGTGCAAAAAGATGATTTAAAAAACACAAAAATAAAAACCCGAAAAACAACAAAACCACCAACCAACCCCCCGCCCCCCCCCAATTTCATTTTATTTTTTTCTTTTTTTTTTTTAAATAGGATGAACACCCAGAGAAACTCATTTCTGAGCTGGCTACCTCCGCACACTGAGTCTGGGAGCATCCTGAGCCCTGTGGGTACCACCCTGGGGCTGAGCATCCTCAGGCAGCTGGTGCCCAGGGTTCTGCCTGCCCTGTTCCTGGTCCCAGCGTGGGCAGCCAGGGATGGAAGGCAACGTGTGGGATTTCCCTCACAGCAGCTCACGCCTGTGGCCTCTTATGCTTTTGCTGCGATAAGTCTGGCTCTGCCTTTCCTGTAACCCCACTTTAGTTGGCTGAAATAAACAGCTGAGTCCCCCCCCATCCACCATCCTCTCCCCTCTCTAGGCCAAACCCAGCCTAACCCCACAGCTAGGCTTCTTGCAGGGCTGTCAAGGAACAGGATTGGGTACAAAACACAGCCACTTCCCAGCAACTCATCCTGGAGTTACTGAAATTTCACCTGCAGTGTATGCCTTGACATTCAAGCATCGCCTGTCCTGGAGGTGCTTGAATAACCACAGAAAATAAAGTGAGTGGCAGCGAATAGGGCACAGGAACTTCTTACCTCAGAGCATCTTGTTGGTGTCATGTTTGTAAAGCTGAGTTCTTCAGAGGCACTGAAACGTGATGAAAAGAGCAGGGATCTGATGGCAGGGATGCTCTTTGAGAGCCTCTTTATCTTGCACTCTGGTCAGAAATACGTCACAAAAATATTATATCCCTGTATTTTTTTTCCTTCAATGCACTGACTACTTTCAACATAATTGGTTTCAGTGTTCCCCTTTTAAAAGACATGAATGGAGAGGATTTGTGAGATTGAGCTTTGGCTGGAGACAATATGATGTTATGCATTCTATTATAAAAGCCAAAATTATGGTACCATTGTCATACGTAAATGTTTAGACATTGGTATTGTATGTTGATCGTTATTACTTCATCCTTGGTTTTCATTCCCTATTGAACTACCTTATTTCCATGCAATTATTTGACTTGACAGGTTCTACTTCCTTCCTCTGAAGATGCCCAGGAAAACAAAAGATCAATAGTAGCTGCTGTCTCTTGCAGTCAGTTGTACCTTGGCATCTTGATGCTTTATTTTTCAGGTCCACTTGTTGACTTGATCTGTCTGATCTGCTGCTTGCAGGTACACTTGGAAGCAAACTACAGTTCTTTCCATTGCTTTGTATGCTCCAAGCTCAAATCCACCAAATGACACATACTGTAGATAGAGGAAAATTTATATACAGTTTCAGAAGTACTAGATACTGTCTTTGCAGTTTCAGAATATATTGATTCATAATTTGTTGGCTGATAGCATATTCTATCACTAATGTGTTTTAAATAATTTTTAAGGCAACAGAGGCCACATGAGAAATGATCAGTCCTCCAACATCCACAGGTGGGCTCCCTTTTATTTCTTTGCTTATGGAACTGTGTAAATACTGCTGTTTGAGACAATGAAAGAGCTGATAAACCATTCAGATGTCCTTCCTGAGGAACTGCTTGCTTTGCTTATGTTGCGGTTCATTCCCGCATTTGCAAGTTGAACCTATCACTTCTCTGAGGTCAGGGCACTACACTCAATACCTCACAGAGATGGACTCAAAATGAACCCTATTTGGTGTGGGATATTCTAATTAAAGCTAAGAATTGGATGCCAAGGGCAAGTTAAATGCCAACTAAAGCAAACTTTTTCAAGCTTCAGACTTGTATAGACTGAGAGGGTTTTGCATGGCAGTTTGAGTTGGCTCCATGAACAACAGCTTTTAGGTGCAACTAAGCCTCCATCTAGAGGTTTACTGGACTGCTGCCTCACACATCTGTCTTTCTTGCACTCACATCAAGATTAGGTCTTTGTCAGGCCTTTCTATTTCAAGCTGCTTGTAATTAATCCTGGGACATGGGAAAATACGGTAAATCAATCAAGGGAGCACAAGCAGACAAAGTATTTGGACTCACTGAGCATTATGAACTGCATTTGCATGCTTAAACTCACAGTGAATAAAGCGCACTGAAAATCAGTGCCTTAAAATTAGTCACAGAAAACAGATTGACCAAGTAACTAAAGAGATAGGTAAGGTAAATAACTGCCTTAAAAAGGTCTGGAAAATGTTCTTTCTGAGGGTAGTCAATATCCTAGAATACGGGACTAATGGTAGTAGTTCTGTGTGGAGACTTAGAGAAATCAATGAAACATTGAACAAAATGCAAGAAAGAACTATGCTCCATTTTCTAAATAAATAAATGAATAATATATAGAGTCATTTAGGATGAATAACAGCACTTTACATTTCTACATCACCTTCCATCTCACAGGCTCCCACAGCAGTTGGCAAATTTAACAAATTGGAGGACATTGTCTACCGTACACTGAAATAATTTTGTCTGTCATCAAAGGCATAACCGCTGGAGCAAAAAGCAGCACCTGTTTACCAGGTCAGGTCTGTGGTGACAAACACCACACCTGAGCAAAGCTACAGGGAGAGTAAAATCACCAAAAGCTGAAACTGGTGCTGAATCCTGGATTGGGCATTTGTTGGGAAGAGTCTGCCAGTATTTCTACAGTTACCACTGCTGATGAAGCAATACAGGGTAGCAAAGTGAAATCCAGCATACATTAAGGAGTGCTATCCAGAACGGCAAAGGAAGTGGAGTTGCTTCAAAAAGCTCTTCCAGGTTATAGATTCAGTGGGATGGGAGTGAGTTTCACACTCCCTCTCTCTCACAGTCATGTCAGGGATCTAAGTAATTTTAAAGAATTATGGTCATTCTCATGACCACTGATGCTATGATCACTGAAGAGTGCAAAACAAGGTGAGCACAGCATGATTATTTTAGAAAATTAAGAAACAAACAAACAAAAAAACCCAAGACAGTAAAAGAAGAGAATGTAATGAAAGGGAAGTACATGCCCACTGAAGTGGTGTATTCTAGCTTTAAAAGGAAAAGAAACAGCATCCAAAGCCCTTTCCGGATTTGCTGTCAGACCAAGAGAAGGGCTAGGCTGACAAAGACTGATGGATAATCTGTAGTCACGTGTTCATTTTGGGATGGCACAGAGGCATGCTGGAAATATGTTTTGAGCTGTAGAATAATGAAGAGTGAAATAAAAAGTGGAACAGAATCATATGCCAATGAGCAAAATGGATTATTTCAGCAGTCTGTATCTTCCACTGGTTTAAAATAGCTACGAGTTGACTTGGGGATTATTCTCGGGATTGTCATAAACTCCAGTGCAAACACTCAATGTCATCCTGCTGAGCTTCTGACAACTCTGAAAAGTCTCACGCATTTCACATGGCACCTGAAACATTTTAATTGCAAAGGAAAATGAAGAGCAAGCATGGACCAGGCCAGCTTATCTTGTGAATGAAAGAACCATAAAAATTTAGGGCTTGGAGAAGCTCTAAAGAAATTACCTAGTCAAGTGCTTCTCAGGCAGCATTAGTCATCATAGAAAAATAAATTCAATTGCTGAACATTCAGAGTATAATGTAAGCTTTAGGATATGAATGAAGCCAGTTAATATCAAGGTATGGGTTAGGCTCCGTCACAGGATTAGAATGTGTGTCTCACTGTCACAGTTTGCTCATGAGGGGCAAAGACGATGATGTGGCAGTGCTTACCTATGATACATCTTATGTACAGGTCATCTCACTAGCAGAAGAGTAAAGCTGTACAAGCTTGAATTTTTTCTTCTCCTCCCCCACTAATGAGGACTTACATTAATGCCAATGGTGGAATTCAATTATCCATTTCTCTTTTCTTTCTACTTTGCTTGTGTCAAACCTTTTCTGTAGCCCTTGCTTACTGTCACTCTGTGAGGGAGAAGCTGGAGGTACCTACAGTGGTGGCCCCTGATGGGACAGGAGCTTCAGCATAATTCTCCCAGCTTCCTTCCCCTTTTCCACAGGGACTGACATCCCTCCAAATCCCCTTATTCCAGCAGCTGGAATGGATTACCAGGACTCAGCCATGACTTTTCATCCCAAGTTCATCCTTTCCTAGAGTCCTTTCCATGGAAAGAACAACCTGGCCAAGATCCACTCTCAATCTCTCATTCCTCAGAGGAAGCCATTCATTTTCCCAGGTACAGCAGAGGAGCTTTAACCACATCTTATGATCTTTGTGGCCTTTGAAGCTCCTGCTTGCTAGGAAAGCGGCTTCAGCACCAAGTCACAACCAAGGGGTGTATATGTCTGTAGGAGATAGAAAATGGCAGAGGAAGCAATGCAAGTATCAAAGGGCAAGGGAACATGGGAACTTCATAGTTCCCTGGGGAGACACTCACCTAGGGAACAGGAACCCTGACTCCTACTTCTAGCACTGTTACATGCCCTCTAGAAAGGCTGCTTAACCTGGTATGGAAATAGAAATACATCATCATTACTGCACCACCAATTCTGCAAGCCAGACCTGATTTCTGGTTGTCTGGCAAAATTACAGCAAACAAAAGCCAATATTTTTACTTTTAACCCTTTTGGTTGAAAAAAACCCCACATTTTGTGATACCAGAATTTTCCACAGAAAAGGCATTCTGATTCTTTTACTAACTCATAAGTTTTCCTCTGGCTCAATTCAATCACAACATTTTCTCCAACAACTTATGGAAAAACCCTGAAAGTCACAACTTTTGCTGTCAAAGTCACAGCAGTGACAACCACACAGACTTTTTGTTGTTGTTCTGTTATCTTCTATAGTGATGTTCTCCATTTCTGGTCAAAGGTGACTTATTTCTATAAATGGAAACATTTTCACACTTTAAATGCTTAAAACAACATCCTTTTTGTGTAAAAAGCCAGTCTGAAGAATTTTATCCTGGAAGAGGAATGCATGAGAGTCCTGTCAATGCTTAAAAGGGCTCTTGATAATGAGGTTAAAAGAAAGAATCTCAAACTTTGTATTAGTTTCCCAATTCAAACACTGCTTTAAAAAGAGACACACTGGGGAAAAAAATAAGCCCATATAGGTCTTCAGTTTCTATATGCGAAAGGAAGGAAGAATATACTTGAATGTACTTGTAAAGTAACTATGACCAGCACGTCCTTGAAGAGCCAGAGGGACACCTGTTAAAATCCAGAAGGAATACATGCTAGGCAACAGCCGTGCTACCACCCTGGCATCCCCATGCTGAACACTTAGCAGAAAGTGCTCTGCCCTGTTAAGTGCTGGCTCTAGGGGATGCACCATGGCTCCTAACACAGCTCCAACAATCTCCAGTGACATGGTGACACATCAACCCTGCAGGCGGTGTTCTCACAGGTGATGGTCTGTCGTGTTCCAGCTGTGGCACCATGCAGAGCCGGCGATGGAGGCATGTGTAGTGTGACCTTCTCAGGTTTTGCCCTGACAGACAGCAACACCACTTCCAGCTCTGCAGGTCCCTTCACTGAGATCTATTCCCACCAGCCAGCTCTCAAAACAGGGGAACTAAAATCCAGTTCCCATTAAAATTAAGGGTATGGGATATAGTAATAAATTTCAGAAGCTCTCAAGATGTACTGTGGTTCAATGGCCAATACATAGCCATTTCTTCAGCCATTTTAGGCCAAATAATCCTGTATTTTGAATTGCTCTTCATATAGAAGAAGATAAAAATAATTGTCCTAAAACAAAGGCTGACCCAGAATAAAATGGCATTTAAACTACAAATTCCCTTAAGATGTTATTTAGATTCTTGTCTTAAATATCTTCAGGACTCAAGGGCAATTGCAAAACCCACTGTTGATTCTTATCTCAGAAAACAGAAGTTGTAGTGTGCAGTAACTCAGTTAGATTTATAGTAATACATTTATCTTCAAGTGAGAAGAAACTTGGATTTCATCTCTGATAACAAGCCATTGATAATACGTTCTGGATGACAATTTGAGTTATTTTCATGAGAGAATGGTTTTCAAATGCACGTTTTAAAACTAAAGAAAAACAAACTCAATTTATCTAATCTTTCAGGCAGGATCTTCTGTGATTTTTATCTTCACAAAATTCAATTATACGTTAGGAAAAAAAAAGAAACACAATTTAGAAGAAATATTTTAGAAAGTTAATATTTAAATTCACTTTGTTTGTTTTTGTTTTTCAGAAGAAACAAATATCTACTCAAAACTCTGTTCTTCGTTTCATCATGCAGTCTCTGGTCTGTAATCTCTGTCATGGACTGAGCCCATTTCTGCGCTCTTCTTGGTTGAATGCCATATGAATTTCTGTAATCCCTATCCCATCTGGTACATGTACTTACCTTCTCCAAAAAAATAGATATAACTGAAAATCCAGCACTTTCCTAAAATCAGCAATTTAAGATAAAACCCTTTTCCTATGAGCAGTGTATGCAAATGAAGAGACTTGATGAATATGGCAAAGGAAGTTGGTTTGAGACTCCAATGTCTGGTCTTCTACCACCAGCTGGTGTCCTCCTTCCCTTTGCCACAAGCATCAGCAAGAACAGCTGCTTCCAGAGCTGCTTTCCTGCATTTCTCACAGAAACCAGAAGGTACATATTCCCCAAGTAGGAGACAAAACTTCACTTCCTCTAGAAATAATTTCTCAAGAAAGCTCTGAAATGAGTTAAACTTTTGTCCTAAACACACAGTGAATGAGGGACAGACAGAATGTAAAAGCAGCTGTCAGCTCTAGGTGGTTTTGGAGATGGATACTCTTCCCCAAAGCTCAAAACTGCAGGGCAGAGAGAGAAGCAGGTGGAATAGGAAGCTAAAACAACAGACTAAAGGAGAATTTTGTCAAGAGATTTGGTGAATTACACAGGGCTACAGGCAAATTTGGATTTGGTGTGAGATTCGGGAGAAATATTAAGCTGCTTTTCAGCAAAACCTCTTCATACAAATACATTTTGTTACTCCTTCCTACGGTTTCTCCTTATCCATCAGGACCTGAGTAACAAATCACTTTCCTTAAATCATGCAACCAAATTCTACTGTTATATCACAAGCTTCATTTGGGCTTCTGTATTTGTGTTAGGGTAGTGAGAACAGAGGCTGGTCGACAGCACTGATCTTCACACATGCATTGAGAAAACAGCCTTATTCTATTTTCACATTGCTGATAGGATCTATTTCTGGGCACAAATCACTAACTGTTAGCCTTTACTTCAAGAGTATTGGCCCTTCTTTTTCTAACTTCTTCATTCTGCTCTCTTCTTCCCCCACTTAACTTCCAAAGTCAAAAGTTTGTCCAACACAGAGCTGGTCTCATCAAGGCCCTGCTGGGACTCTGGGGCATTGCAGTATCTAAGAGTCCTGACAGAAAATGAGAATCTACCACCAATTTTGGAGAAAACAAATTTTCCAGGAAGCAACAGACCCTGAGTAGATATCAAGATGTTTGCAAAATGAGTGATTTAGGGTAATATAGTTAACTGCCAAAAGGAATTAAAAGTTACTGCAGAGTAATGTGCTGTGCTAGGAACCAGAATTGTGATTACTTGCTCAGGGCTTCTGAATTTCAACACAGAGGTTAGATAAACCTAAGTCAGTGCTGTCTGCCAACAGAGCCCAAGATCCCCTGGGATATCTGTTATGCTGCTCTAAATTTATATTCAGTGATGTGCAGATGGTACTTTGCTCCATCACCAGTGATATCTGCTCAGGTCAGGTTTTGTATGGAGGGTGCATGGTAACAACATCCTGGGAAAGAAGGGTTTTGGTGACTTGGCAGTGCAGAAGAAAAGTAATGCATTAGGCTACATGCAACTGGCTGCGGAACAACGAAAAAACCCTGCTGCAGTTCATGTTTCATGCAGATTTTAGAAGAGAGACAAAAACTTGCAAGTGTTGTGTAGCGCTCCCTCTCCAGACAGCTTTTACAGAGAAACTCATCTGTAGAAACTCAGTTGTGTATGAGAAACTCATTCACAACTTAAAAGTACAAAATGGTTATGTGCTGGCCAATGCATTCAGTAGCTGGGTAGGATTGAGGAGCTACTAGAGCAAGGATTGATCCACTTTCCCCTCTCAGTTAGATGCCTGCTGAGCCTGTGCTGCCAGATCTGTTGGGCAGGTGGGGAAGGGTCAGCCTCCATCACATCTTGGGCAGGCTGGTACTTGATATTGCTCACCTACCAACTTCCAGCTCCGCATCTTCTCAAGTTTTGTATCTCTTCCTATCACTGTGGGTTTTTTTTCTTGAACCCCTGAGCTGCTAATCCTATCTCTGCCTGCAGTTTCACCTTTCTTATCTTGCATGGCTCTCATCTCTATACTTCCTCACAATAAAGCAATTTTCTCAGAAGTCCAAGCCAGGGTTTTGCAGCTGTGCTGTATCACAGCAAGGTCTTGGACCACAGACAGCTGAATCCTTCAGAAAAGGGTCATGGCTCAAGGATGAGGGCTACAAAAGGTAACTGGAAGTAAGTGAAGTACCAGATGAAATGACCAGCAGATTAAGCCTTTGAAAAACAAGCCAGAAAAAGGCTACCAGGTAGGTAAAGCAGGTGGAAGAAGTGAAAATAGGAGATAAATTACAATTTGTCTGGGCTGGTATGCTGGAGACAGAAGTGAAAGTCATTACACAAAGGAATTGTAAGGTAAAAAAGCAGAGCACAAGGCAACATCTATTTGACTATGAAAAAACCCCCAAACAAACAGATGGGCAGCAGATTTAAGACGAAACTAAGAGGTAGGAAGGAATATGGTCAAACATAGAAATAGGCAAAGATGATTCAAATATGAGATGTTACATCTCTGTATATCTTTGATTGCTGCTTTTCAGAAATGAGTCTGTCAAAAGGGCCTTTTTTATGTAGGGCTTATAACTGAATGATAGAAAAACCCTTGCTTTCCGACTCTGTTTCCACTGTCTGCTGTTGGGTGCACCTTGCAGTTCCTCCCCTCTGCTTGGAGAGGCTGTTTGTATCAGCTAAGCATGGCCAGAAAGGGCTGCTCAAGGGGCTGATGTAGGAGCTCCCAATGGGCCTTGCCAAGGTGGGATTCAGCCTCCACAAAACTGGAAAACTTCTTTAAGTGACTGACTGTCTGATCTCTTGTTGGGAGTTGCTTCATGGTGCGTAAATAACACTAGTGAGCCCCAAAGAAGTTTTCCTACCAGTAGGTGGTATGGGAACCACATGCCCTAGGGCTTGGACAAGCCTAACACATGAGTCACCTGGCTTAACTTTATAAGCTGGAGAAAACAAAGAAAAGGAAAATCACCAAGCTTATTCAATAAAGGCAAGGTTTACATTTTGGATAACAAGCATGATACAAAGCTAGAAAAGAAAAAGACATGACAACACTTGGAATAAATCTAACATCAGTCTGCTTTTCTAGCTTGACCAGGGATTTCTTTGAGGTAAATCTTGGCCTGGGAAACCAGGCTGGTGACTCAACACACCATCTCCACTGTCTTGTCTTGCCTGCCAGAACTGACCTGTGGCATTGTTCCCCCATAGAGCCAGGACAGCAGCCCTCAGACCCATCTCCCTCCTGGGCACTGCCTTGCAGAGCCAACTTTTCAGTGTAAGAGGCACCTCTGCCCCAGCTGCGTCCAGGCTGCACTGCCTGTGGTGCAGCTGAGGCAGTATCTTTGCCCTGATTTTCTTACTTTCTCACTTCAGACCTCCCTGATCCTGTTTTGGTCTGGCAGAAACATAGCAGGGTGCATAGCACGGCACCATGCAAAATTGCACAACCTCAATTTTACCCATACGCCAACTTGTGTTTATTTAATTTTAAGTGGCCTTGTTGAAGGCATGACATTTTCATTACCATTGTAGCACTTTATAAACCATACATCAGCCGAAGGATTAACTACATAAACATCTTGTTAAATCTGCTGTCACTATTTCACTGTGATCTGATGATAAACACATAACTTATTGCTAATACTAATTATTAGTCTTGACAGATTTGGCACGTATAACAATTTCTACAGTTCCTTCCTGGCATAAACATTTCTCCACCTCCTGATCACTGCCTGTGTGTCACCTGGAGAGCCTCCTGCTTTCTCCACAGGATTTCTTAACTCTTTCATCCGGTCCCACAGCACCTCTATGTCCATCTGATTGAAGCGGTGGTCACACCTGGAAAGGAAATGTAAGCATGAGTTGGTATCATATGATTGCTTCTGGCCATGGTATTTCCTACTGATGTCATACATCTCATGAAAAGGCTGCAGGCAAAGTGCATCTCAGGCAGGACTGAAAGGAAGAACTTAAGTCAAAGCAGAGGAGTTGATGAAAGCATCTTTTTTCCTTTTGCTTTGCAGAAGAAAAATTAGAGGCACTGAACTGGTTTAATAACTGGCTCATTAAAAGATGTACTGCAATCAAAACTGAAAACATAGAGCTCTTTTTTGGTTTATAAAATTTACTTTAATGATTATAAAGTACTTTTATTTAAAGTCGTAACTCAGCACACTTAACCACAGCAAACAGCAAAATGTTTTACAAATGCTGCTACAAAAATGTCTTCCAAAAAAGTTTTGACTTCAAGGTTTGAGAAGTATATACCTAAACAAATGCAGCTTGAGGTTTAGATCTATTTTTCAAAACAATGTTTTTTCTGGGTGTTTATACTGAAAAATAAATTTCATGGTTAACAGAGGTCATAAAAAGGCACTGATAAACCATTACTGGTTAGGAGACAAGGGTATTTAGAATTTGGAGAGAAGCATTAGAGCAGAATATCTGAATGTCATGTTAGCTAGTACATGCTTTTCAGATTTTATAGAAAGCAAAGGATTCACAAAAAGAGATCAATAGTTTCCAACTATGATTTTACCACATAGGTTTGTGCCTTTTTAAGAATTAAATTAATTTTGCTAGAGAGCAAAAAAAAGTATCCATATACGTACTTTTAATGTTAACTATACAAGTTATATTACCACTGTAGTACTTGGGAGGGACTTTTCACGAAAGAACCTTACACATGGCATGGTTTGCCCTTGGATGACAGGAATTCTACCTTAGCAAAGGGACTGCTGCAACAGTTCACATCCAAGGATTAATGTCATGTTCTTGTCCATCAGTAGCAAAATCCCATCCAGCCTAGCTTCAAAGGCTGTGGGTAAATGAAGGATAGAATCACTAAGTTTATCACATCAAAAAAAATCTATTAACGTGTTAGAAATTATTTAAATGCAGGGGTTTTTGCAGCCATATTTGATTGTAGAAGTACTTTTTCCCCTTTGACTTGCCTGCTAAAGAACTCTCTTCCAAAATGTATTCACAGATATCTTCTATACTTAATATGTTGCTGTTTTTTCCATTTCCTACACTGGCTAAAAATTTAAAACATTTAATACTGTTTATTAGTTATAACTTAGAAGGCCAGTAAGACAATGAAAAAAATATCTGTAGGATATTGCAGAAATGCATTAATATTACTCAAAATGTAAAGTTTTTTTAAAAGCAAGAACTCAAAGGACAAAAAATATACCTTCAATTTATTACATAGAACTAACCAAGAACTCTTTATTGGGGTTATTTAAAATCAAAATGCATTTTCCAGTGAAACAGATTTTACAGGAAATTTTCTGTATTAATCTAGAATAATAAAAATATCAGTATTTCATTTCAGGTTGGATCATACAGAAATCAGCGTATTTCATTTTGCTGAGCTGAGTGACATGATTTACTTTCTGGCAGTTAAAAAAACAGGAAACTACCTCTCCCTTTGCTCCAGCAGAAACACAGTGACTCCCATTCTCATCCAGGGATGATAACAGGTTTCCTTCTGGCTGAGCTGCTTGATGAGTGGGAGTCACACAGAAGTAGATGATTCACTGGAGGAAAATTATTTTGGTAAGGGAAGCATATCTATAAAAGATCTTTTTCTTCTTTCAAAAGAACACTTTTCCACTTGCCCACCCTTCCAAGTCACTCAAAATGGGAAAATCTGGATAAGTACTGAAGTTACAAAGCACCTTAGGAGATTTCAGTAATTCAAGTCATGTAAAGTTTATGAACTTTGAAGCATTAAAATATCTTGTTGAGACTGAATCAATGGGCTGAGGCCAACTGTATGAGCTTCAATAAGTCCAAGTGCGAGGTCCTGCACTTCGGTCACAATAACCCCAT
>NW_010174150.1:477-878 GCF_000695765.1 Mesitornis unicolor | reverse complement strand
AAACAGCACTGAGTGAAGCCTTCTATTTATGTTAATGGTAGAGTACAATGATAAAACCTTCTCTTCCTGAGCTCCTCTTGGTATTTAGAGACTGCTGGTGACTGAAGGACCTTATCTGAGGAATATCTAAGGAATATTTGTTTTTAATTTCATGAAAAACTTTGAATTTTTTAGATAACTGGATTTATACTGCTCTAAATTTACTCTGTCTCAGTAATAAAAGACATCAATTAACATTTATTTTTTAAAAGACTCTTTGACCCACATGTAGTTTTTACTTATAATCCAAACAGTTTTACTTTTTTTTTCCACTATTAATTCTATATGTATTTAAGTATCAGCTACAAAGGAAAAAAACCTCAAGTTTAAAACCAGAAAGAAGACATATGCCCAAGTTTCTA
>NW_010174150.1:0-352 GCF_000695765.1 Mesitornis unicolor | reverse complement strand
AACTTCAAGAGTTCGCTAGAATGTTTTAGTGTCTGCATGTAAGCCTTTCACAAATCAGCCTGTGTTTCTGTCAATGTGTTGATCATGCTCAACATGAACTTCAACTCATTCTGAAGTTTTAAACACAAGGAATGTGGCTCCTACTGTGCAATGTGACAAGCTGAAGCCAACTCCGTAAGTTGGGTCTTGAGAGCAAAGCAGTGGGCAAGGAGCCAGAGCCTTCTCCATTGCAAAGTCTGATTTTGTGTGCAAGCACGTGAACATATCCATGCTGTAGTGGTAATTTCTGGCTTTGCACACTTGACAGCTGAATGTTTGTCGTGCCTCAAAGGAAGCTGGTTTTCTTAGAAGC
>NW_010174149.1:0-764 GCF_000695765.1 Mesitornis unicolor | reverse complement strand
GGGAACAGAAACACTGGGCAATGCAAAGAGGAAGGTCTTGTGCCACATTTTCTGTTAAGCAGGACAAAAAAGCAACACTCTCCCTGTGAGAAATCTGAGGTTTTACAGATAATCACTTTCACCTCCGTTTTCTTGGCAGGACCCAAGTTCTGGATCCTGTTGTCCTCAGATAGTTAACATAGCTACAACTACTGTGAGTCTCAGCCAGTAACATATCTTCCACTGACTCAACCAGCACAGGATCAACCCTCTGATGCAGACAGTTGTTGCTTGGATCTCTCCTATGGTGCCAGACTTAATTCTTCGCAGAGCAGTATCCCAAGTATTTGATATCTATGCAGTAACACAGGCTCAGGATCACACTCAGTATTCATAGTCTCTGGAAAAGGCAGACACTTCTTCAGAGACTTCAGAAGAGCAAAAAATTTTTTGATTTTGCAATTAGGCCTCAATAGCCATAGTCTGCTATTGAGCCAGGATCTGAAACAAGGTCTTACAAATAAATTTAAGGAAGAACCTCACTCTATGACTTTCAAGACACAGAACACCTGATTCATTAACTGCAAGAGGCTGTGTGCATTCTTCAAGCCCATTGGAGAGCACATAGCTCCTCTGTTCCTCTGTTCAATTACAACTTAGCATATGGATTTTCTGTTTAATTAAAGTTTGGAGGAAAAAAAAAGTCTCTTTCAGGAAGTTGTCCTGACATAGGCTGTTTTCTTCTGAACAAGACAATAGCTTAATGCTAAGAGTAGGAGGAAATA
>NW_010174148.1:0-13746 GCF_000695765.1 Mesitornis unicolor | reverse complement strand
CCAGCCTGTCCAGATCTCGCTGGATGGTGAGATCACAAATCCCTAAATGCCCAAAACATTGCAAACACTTGGTATCTTGAGTTAATGACATTTCCTTTCTTTAATGCATCCTACAAGTTTGATGTCAGTTAATGCCCGATGTGTACGCACAGCAGCGCTGCCGCCGAGACGTGTGGAAGGGTGAGCCCCTCTAAATGAGCAAATGTGGGTGCTGGCAGCCCAAACGCTGAGCACTGCTGTGTTACTGAGCTGCTTTACCTAAACCTTTTAGCCAGAGTGACGCTTTTGTCAGGCTTCTGTTGAGCTACAGTAATTACAATTCATTTACAAATCACACACACAATAAAATCCTTTGTTTCCATGGTCACACAGAAGTCTGATGTAAAGAGACAAGATATTATTTTGACAGGGATGGACCACAGCTAATTCCTTCACAAATTCCTCAGTGGTCTACATTAAAAATGAAAACCATGAAGAAAGAAAAGCTCTTACAGGCAGTTGTTTTAGTAACAGCCTGTAAATACTTCCTACAGCACACCGGAGTTTAAAAGTAGCAGGAAAGTTTTAAAAATACGAATATCCCATATTCCATGGCCAGACACTGGAGCGATGCAGCTGCACCATGGGCACACACACGGCTGTCTCCGTGTCTGTCCTCACCACAGTCTAACAGATTCACCTTTATCTACAACTGCATGAATAGAAATCAACAATTTAAATAGAAATACCTACAATCACATTGACCAAATGAATTATTTAATACTTTAAAAATGAAATTTGACTAGCTAAACGAAAATTTGAGCCTTCTACAATCTGTTTAATTTCCTCAAAATAGATACTGAAAGCGCAGCGCATGTATATTTTCTACCAACACTTTGAAATAAATTGTTGAGATGGAAAAAAATCACTGGTTAGTTTAATCACTGTCTGGTTTCAGAGCCTTTATCTAAGGAACTGCTTTCTGTGTGTGATGTGTACATACAGACACAGACGACACGGATGGCTACACGAGATGCATTTGCTGCCTAAACCATGACACGTGCACATGCAAAACTCTTTTCCCATTTAGCCAGTTCATTCATTATTTTATTTTAAAGTGAAACAAATCAAAACACAAAGGGCAGGATTTACAAGACTCTCTGAAAGACCGACTGTACTTGGCACTGGTGAGGCCGCACCTCGAGTGCTGTGTTCAGTTGTGGGCCCCTCACTATAAGAAGGATGTTGAGATTCTGGAGCGTGTTCAAAGAAGAGCCACAAGGATGGTGAGGGCTCTGGAGAACAAGCCTGATGAGGAGCGGCTGAGCGAACTGGGCTTGTTTAGCCTGGAGAAGAGAAGGCTGAGGGGAGACCTCATCACCACCTACAGCTGCCTCAAGGGAGCTTGTGGAGAGGTGGGTGCTGGTCTCTTCTCCCAGGTGATGGGGGATAGAACAAGGGGAAATGGCACCAAGCTGTGCCAAGGGAGGTTCAGGTTAGAGATAAGGAGGAAGTTCTTTACTGAGAGGGTCGTCAGAAGCTGGAACAGGCTGCCCAGGGAGGGGGTGGAGTCATCATCCCTGGATGTATTTAAAGAGCGGGTAGACGAGGTACTTAGGGATATGGTTTAGGGGGTAGACAGGAACGGTTGGACATGATGATCTCAGAGGGCTTTTCCAACCGAGCGATTCTGTGAGTCTGTGTGACTTCTGGTTTTTTAATGACAAAGATTTTAACAGATTCCTTGGACTACAGGCAGAAAACTCAACAAAATTAAGCTCTAAGACAAAACTCTTGCACATGTAGGCACTCCAACTAGCCAAAGAAAGTACGGTCTATTCCACTCGTTTGTGGCTAGATAAGCTTTATTTGCCATATTAGGCAAATGACTTGCCAACCTGAAAACTGCTTTTTTCCTCAAAACAAAAAAAGGAAAACGTAATTGTAAAAATCCTTACCTTCAAGAGGTCAATTTCTTTAATGCAATCTTGCCTAGCCTTGGCATCCATCATTTCAAAAATCTGCAAAGACAAAAACATACAAGATGAAAATGAAACAATAACAACAAAGAACTGTATATTTTAGCAGGAAATTGGTCTTTCCTCTCCAAATTTGTATATCCTCTACTGTAATGAGTAATGAGAAGCTCCAGATCAAAGAAAGATCAATGTTTCCTTTACTTGGAAACCACTAAAGAGCCAGTGCTATGGTAAAACTAATTTTAGAACCTGTAGGCAATATCCTACACAGCACCAAAAATACACTGAGTCTGTGAATTTACTGCTGTGGTTTTCAAAACCTTAGTTTAGTTACTATTAATTTCACCTGGTAAACAAAGAGAAAATGTTTACTTTTGATTTTAAAGAGATATAGCTTCCACTGATTTCCCCGTAATAATTAAGATTGAATGTTGATATTCATTCTGTAAAAACCAAATAAAAGAACACTAAGAGGTATCTGACTCAAAGTAATCTGTGCAGACGCTTAAAACATTTCTATTCTACTGCTAAATAGTAAGGCTTTGAACTTGACTGCTCACCTGAACCTTCTTGAGCGCCACAGGCTTTCTGTCCAGAAGACAAGTTGCTTTATAAACCTCGCTGAATTGTCCTCGTCCGATCTTTTTCTCTATCTGAAAGTCTGCCAAGGTGCAGCGATACGGGTACGACGTCAAATGTCTCTGTTCAGGTCAAAAGAAACTAAATCAACTAACAGGAAAAACATCAACTTGCATCCCCAATCTGTCGCCTCTATGACCTCAAACCAGCAGTTTCCACGACTGATCATATCCAGGAGGGTCAATTCCTCACAGTAAGGATTATCCAGCAAGAAAGACCAAAAAAAACACGTGGTGTTGGGTTGGTGTACAACGGCCAACAGAGTGGTGTGGCTGTCCCTCTGCCACCTTCAATTTGCTTTGGCCACCTCAGACAAGGCTGTACCAGAGCAGTCCAATATAAAATCACAGCACACGCACACGTAATGGATGAGACTGGTGTAAAAATATCCACCAAACCGAAGCGTGGGACCTAGGAACAGCTACCACAAACGTACAGAGCCAAGATCACCAAACGCACACACCCTCTTGCTCTCATTTCTGAGAGTCAAGAATTCAATCTAGGCTGATCAGTCTATAAATTCTGACTAGAAATGCATTAACTCCTATTAAATAGATTAGTAACCCAGGCTGAATTCAGTTAAATGACCTTTTAAAAAAGGAAATAAAAGTCTTGCCTTCCGTGTAAGGAACTCATTAGTCCCAAAGTGCCGTCTCCCTCATTACACACCCTCCCATCACCCGGGAGATGCTGCTCCCCCTCCGGAGCAGTCCCAGTGAGCACCCAGCCAGGCTGGTAGCCACAGTGTAACAAGGGTTGCCTGCTCCACAGGCTAGGAATTGCTCCCTCGCGCCAGCCCGGTCTCTTCTGTAATTAACATGGCTGCTACCCAGTGGTTGGAAAAGAAATTATGAGAATTAATTACTGAGAGCTGCCATGCACACCAAGCAGAAGCTGAAGGAGAGAACTTCTGCCACCACTGTCACCACCTGACCCAGAGGAATGGGGTTGGGATTAAGATCTCAGATGCAGGTAAAGATTTCAGTCCAGCACTACACACAAGAGAGCATGAGGATCTCTTACAGTGCGCACTTGTTTTGACGAGTAAAAGGTTTGGACCTCTTTTCTTTGCAACAGAAATAAAAATGACTGCTATTCAACAAACAATAAAAGGCATCACTCAGACACCTGAAAAAGCTTCCTGATTTCAAGGTGTCTGCACAACTCTGAACCACAATCAGTTATTTGGCAGAAGTTCTGTAAACAAACTTGTAAAATTCAATGTTTTTAAGAAAACTCACCAATAAAGTCCCCTATACAGTCATTTCTGACCCAGCAACTGCATCAGTCAAGCATGCCGAGCTATTTTGAAAACGTCCACCTTTACAGCATCTTTATCACCACAAACGCAGGAGAAATCCCCCCAGCGAAAGCTGCTCCACCGCAGGCTTGCTCAAGAAAAAGGATTACGTTTTATAAATGCTGATGATACTGCAACACCATAACGTCCACCCAACGCCTGCCAATTCCCACAGACTGGAAATTTACACTGGAAATTTAACTCCCAGCCACCACGATCATCAGCTTTCTCAGCTGAACTTCCCCAAAGGAGCAAACCCATTCCTTTTCAGATGAAATGACACTTTGAGTAATTATTTTCGAAATGCCAAGGCTGCAGGTAAATTTCTCCACCTATCACTGTGACCATTTGAATATTCTCATACCATGAGAAATGGTTTTCATTTCTCTAGGTTAAAGATGCCACAAAAAAATTAATTCATGAACAATAACCTACACAAATAAGAAGACTGCATTAGAATTTACTCACCTCATTCCAGGAACCGCCAATGAAACCTCAGCTTATGTGCACTTTTGCTGTGATGAAATCCCCAGAAGAACACCTGAACACAAGTATTTGTCCAACCTGACTGGTAACTAACCGGGAACATCTCCATTTCCCACCTTTTTTATACACGAGCTACCAAGCAAATTAACTGAGCTATCCGGTCAAATCACTTCACCCAGCCAAAACACAGGAGTCAGAATATAAAACTACAACATGCTTTTTCCTAATCAAAAAACAGAAAGGAATCAAAGCATTTCCTTAACCGTGAACACGTGCCTCCTGAGCCATGCTCTTCTTGGGTAGTAAGAAAGTTTGGGCAACAGCTTTTCTAACTTGGAGATAACATTCACAATAGAGGTAGATGTTTTAAGATGTTTTTTCAAGCAAATACCTCAAAACTTTCCTTTTAAGAAAGAAATCCATGCTGCAATCAAGCATGGTATCCACTTACCACTCACAAATCATTAAATTGGGTGTTTAAACCAAGAGTGTTTAAGTGTAAATTAATATTTTAAGCATATGCCAAGAAATATTGGGCAACGTCTCCAGTTGAAAATATAAATAAACGTCAGACAGGGGTGTGTGTGTCCGCCAAGCACTTTCCCATGGTTAACACAGGGTCTGCTTGCTGTGCTGGAGATAATGCTGGCGATGACCGGACACCTCTGCTGATACGTTCTGGCATCCTCCAGGACTACAGCTGCACATTTGCATATGCAATGACCTAGATTTGCATTTGCTATCACAACCTATCAGACCTAATTAAAGTAATGGAGCTTTCATACAGGGTAGAAGATGTTTGATTACGGTGTAAAGCAGAGAGCACGCTCAGGCTGGACCACACCGCAGCAGAAAGCTCCTTACTGACTGCAGCAGCCCATTTCCCCACACGTCCCACTAAAGTTAGCTTTCTCTTAGGCTTGACTCAACTTAAACATAAGCAGGCAACTCCTGTAAATACTGTAACATGACACATTTAGAATACCTGAGAAATACATACCTCCTCAGAATATTGTCCCCATCACCTGGCCTTACATACATCTCACTTATGTCATGACTTTTGACAAGGAGAACTCTTTTTTTCTCTAATCTTTTTTCAAGTCCTTCCACATTTAACCACTACAATTTTTCATAAAGCTGTCAAAGAAACAATACTTACCCATTCAAAATAAATCATGATCTTTGTTTCTGCAAATCTAAGAGCTTTCATATACAGATACGAATTGTGTGTGAAATTAGATACCACTGTCATCTTCAAACCCCTTAATCAAAACTAGATTTCCTCATTTTCAGGGCAGATTCAAGCTCAGTGAAGGGTTCAGGTCTGCACAAATACAGTACAACCAAGCCACTGTCTCTGCTGAACAGGCTTCAAGGTCAATGAATTAAATTAAAGAAAAATTAAAGAAATTTGAAAAAAAGAGAATAAAAAGGGGAGAAAACCAACCAACCATCCAGCCACCGGGCCTCTACAGACACCTTGAAAACGGGGCTGTTTGCACCCCTCTGCTCCCAGGGCAGCTGTAGGAGGGAACAGTCTTGGGAGGACGAGTTGGAGACAAAGGCTGTTCTCTCCATCCACACAATGAGGCCTCATTCTTCCACCAGTCCGTTAAAAAGAAAAAAAAAGGCAGCAGCCAAAGATTGAAGTCAATTAATTCCTCATTCAAATAAAGAGGCTATTCATTTTTAAGAAGAAACAGAGATTATTCCAAGAACAAGCTATTCTGGATATCGTCTCTAGCGTACATCATCTCTTCTAGATGCAATCAGTGATGCAGGAGCAAACATTTCAAAGCTGGCAAAAGTATGGCCTCGTTGAAGTGCTTAAGGGAGAAGTTCACTGGAACTTTCAGCTTCGAATTTTGATGCGTTAGGAGTTTATCTGCAAAACAGTATGGTTTTATAATACTAAAAAACCCCAATGAAAGAAAAACTTCAGCTGTATTATTTTGCAAGCACCTGAACAGATATGCTGCAAGGATAAGAAACTTAATTAAAGATTAATAGGAGTCTCTAGATACCAGAACATAAAGCAATCCAGGCAAATGTGGAGGATGACAGGATTAGACAAGGTCCTTGCTCCTTGCTGACAGGACGTCGTTACTGCTTACGCTCCCACATTTTTGGGGACGCCTGGTACAGCGCAACCAGAGGTGACTCTGAGCATGCAGGATGAGTCCAACACTCCAGAGCAGTGCCTGGATCACTGCTTCTCCCAGAGACATGCAAAAAAATAAGGCCAAATGAGCTGAAAAAAAGCAAATGCTCACTGCTAATTGCAAAACATATAAATCCACATTAATGGTAATTAATAAGGCAGTTGTCTTCCTGCTGTCTGACTGGCATGTGGAAAACCAGCACCAGCACCAGTCACCAGCCCGCACTAACGGCTACAAAGTCATGAGCCATTTGGACTATTTGTAATCAACCCAAAAACAGCTACAAATCGGTTAACCAACAGTTAAAGACTCAGAGACTGCAATCTTTAGATGCCAATAAAAGCATCTTTCCTGTAGAGCTATGAACAGAAATATTCTTTAGAAGACTAAAAACACACTCGCCCAATTAATTTTCTGAAATCTCATTAAAAAATTTAGCCCGACTAAGTCATATACTTCTGACCTGAATTTTAATTATCTTTACGCTGGATATATGTTTTTTTTCCTGATATTTGAAATGCATAATTAATTTTAAAGCAATGGTTTCCCTCCTTCGAAAGTGCATACTTAATCTGAATGACATTTACCGTAAAGTAATTTCACCTTTAAAAGACATCTGTGAGAGTGGATGGGGAAGCCTCAGCCCCTCCAGTTGAACACGGACACATTATGAGCAATGATTTACTACCAACGTCAGTGTTTCAAACCTCTTTATGATGCCCCAAATTATACACTCATTTCTATTCAATAATGCCTACCTGAGAAGAATTTTGCATACCTTGAGGCTGAAATTCCAGTGTGAATTTATGGGAACACATTAGAACAGATCAACTTAAAAAAGATCTTCTAAGCTCACAAGAGATGAGGAAACTTTTAAAATACATGGACTATCCTTCAAACAGGTAGCCAAGCAATTACTGAAGAATACAGCAGCTTTTTCATTTTGCAGTTTCAAAACTAGACTACAGGGGCATCAGAAAACATGCTTAACCTGCCCTGATCCCTAGAATTTAAAGTTTGCTGAAGAACTTGGCCTGAACTTCCAAGTGTTAACACTCCTATCAGCAGATATTTGTACCAGCTTGTGACAACGAAAGAGAGAAAACCCAGCCTGAAAATAGCAGAGCAAGGTGATACTCACAAAGGAATTAATATTAACACAGACATAACCTGAGCATTTCAGGAAACAATAAATTAAAGAGTCTTTGCTGCAAGATGACCAGTTCAAATCTACCTTCAATTCGCAGACCAAAACGAACAGCTCTGCTAAGCTGTGTGAGTACCTGAAAGGGTTGTTTAAAAGTGCGTTGCTGTGTTTCTTTAGCACAAAAATTATAGCTCTACATTTTCAGATCACTGATTTACTCCTAAATAGCTTTTAGTGATCACTGCTATAAACACTGAGTAATCTAGAGACTAAAATAATTGACATTCTCACCCTGGAGCCTTCCTACAAAGTGCTCTGCCTCTTGCTGATGAACTTCACCAGAGCAATGCTGGGCAGGTAAGGAGCCAGAAACTGAATCTACTGTGAATTTACCGGGCCTTTTTTATGTCTATATACTCACTTACTCCAATTAGAAAACTTCTAAATATGAAGCATTACTCAAAAGCGTCATCTCGTTACTATGCCACAGTAGTTAAAGACAGGAAGAGAAGTCCAATACACTTACTCACAGCTCTATACTTACTCGTTACGTGATATAAAACAACTTCTTGTCTCTATCACTTGTAAAACAGAAATAGCTCCTCTATCAGAAGTTTCTACTAGAGGAGCACCCTGGTGCTCTGGTTTATGGGGCTGAGGCTGTGAATGAAAGGGCTGGAGGGGAGAGGGCTGCTCTATACAAAACCCCTCCTCATCCAAGTCTCTAAAAGCTCACGTGCTGTTTTGCTGCTGAAGCTTTTCTCCCGTCCATTCATGAATTTCGTGTAAGACAAGTTTAGACAATTTTTCCTTCTCAAACCTCCCTCTCTTCCACAAGCTATGAATACAGCACGTCTGCATTACTTAGAGCTTCAGAAGAAAGAAATCATGTCATTTTGGATTCTTTCAGGTAATAGGTAGCAGAAAATTGAAAATTATACATAATTATGTTCCTGTAAAATGCAAAATCAGAAATAAGCAATCATATCAAGCCATCAGTGGAAGGCTGCTTGCCCTCTAAATAGCACAATTTTTGTTAATTTCTAAACTGAGTTTGCGGAGGCATTTTTTTTTTCAATTCTCTAGTAGACTGTGTATTTTTATTATTCAGCTTTTTAAAAAAATGTAACAGCAAAACCAAAGAAAGTCTTTCTGCAATCCTAGATCACTCCCAGAACAGTCAATGTACTCAGAGACCTCCATTAACACAACCTGGATATTGCCAGAGTCGAGAGGAGGTTTCACTGAACAATGACCATAGAGCAAAATGAGCCCACTCAGCATCAGCTAACGGCAGAACACAGATTATTAGCTACTAATTACACTTAACTATGTCATTACAAATTCTAACATGTGCTCCAAGATGCCACAAATGTATCTGCTGCACAGGAACACTTCCTAATCTTGTTCATGAAATAATTACAGGGGCTCTATCCTGCCAAATGAGGCAGTAATTAACCCTAATTGCTCAAAATGCAACTGGCTAATTCTAGGAGATTAATCAAGAGGATTCAATTATTATTAAATCACTTAATATGACAAATTGCTACATTAGGAGAGGGGGGCTTTGCTCCAGACAACGTTGCTTTCCCAGCAGTGCTGTGTAAGAGACATCCACGGTACCCTGTGTGCAGGCAACTTAAGGCTTCAGCAGACCCTGCGCCACGTCCTGACACAGCGTCCCTTAAAAATCACCGCTTGTTCAGGAACCTGAGTCACCACCGCACCACACGCAGGGAACGACAAATTCATCCCCACAGCCCCCTCCCCAGAGCGAGCTCACACACAGCTGCACTCATATCCGTCCCGATAGCTCTTCCACGATGCTTTTTGTTTACTCCTTAAAATATGTACAGGTGAAACTTAAGTACTCTGACGAACAGACACTGTCTAAAAAGGCACGGTATAGACAAAATACACGGAGAAGACATTCCAGACCCATAGGAAATGAAGTCAGAGAGACCACAGTTTCATGTAGGAGGAACTTTTTCTTGTAGTTGGTAATTACCTCTCCAGGATTTATTATTAAGCTATAAAAGGAGATAAAATACATTTATTCACTTACACAATCGACTACTTTTCTTTGGCCTTTTCTTTGAGGAATGAAAGAGAAGAGAAAGCCAACACAGTACATGTTTTTATAAGGTGATTTAGAAATACTTGCTTAAGCAAAATTCAAAGTATTTTCTTTTTTTCTTACTACCATCAGAAAATGATTCAGGAAGCCCTGACTGGCTGGCAGAATCCCAAACTGGCTATACCCTAAAACTGCGTTAGGAACAAAAGAGGAGGGAAAAAAGGGCTACATGCCAAGAAACCTATAGGCCTTTAAGAAAGGGAGGAAAATGGAGCAGGAGATTGCAGAGACACTCACACGTACCTGTGGGTCATGCTGGTAGTCCTGCCCCGGCAGCTTGCAGAGCGGGCTGGTCTGGTCCCCCAGGTGGTGCGGGTGGTTGTGCTGCCCCTCCATGCTATCATACCACGCTTTGCCTCACCGTTCTGCTGCAGTCAAGAGAAAGAGAGACAGAGGTCTCATCACTGTGGCGAAAGCAAGAAACTCTTCCAGGGGTGTGCCTGCACGCGGCTGTGCAGCAAGAACTGATTCCTCCCCTCTCCTCCCTCCGACCGACTCACACGAACAACAGAGAAAACCCTCAGCTACCATCCCAGAGCTCAGATGGTCACCGATGAGTGTCCCCGCTGCTGCCGGGAAGGACACCACAACAGCCCAAACGCACCCTCGCTCTCCCGAGGACACGGAGCAAACACCCCCCTGTGGCAGATATTACTGGTACCATTTCACAAGGAGCAAAATTGCAGAAAAGGGGTTTATTCATGGACCTCGCTGGTCCCCAGCAGTATCAGACGCTTCATGGACAACCCAGGAAATGTTACCATCTTTCCATTTGTAAAACAAAAAACGGCAAGAAGTCCCACCAGGCGGCTGTAGCTTTACCCACTCGCTTTCTTCCCCAGCCCAAGTTAGAAGTTTTCATGCAGTTCGGTAAGCCACAGGAAGCAGTAACTAGAACTTGTGTGAAGTTCAACAAGACCAAAATATTATTCTAGGAACAAAGAAGGGAAAATTCCATGAATTCATTTGTTCTGGTTTGACCTGCACCAATTACTAAGCACAGTTGTCCAGCAGAATTTTCTACAAAAATTACAGAAGTTAAAAGGATGCGGTGTTGGAGAAGGGAATCTAGCAAAAGTTATCAGATACAGAGCTTACTGCTAGGAGGCAAAAATAAATTCACCATCTCTGTTTGCAGTGACCCTTCATTCTCATTCTAAGATTATCCTTCACCTGCAGAGACCAATTCAGCCTCCCCTCCCTTCTCTAAGTGCAAAGATCTCGTTTGTGAAGTTTTAAGTCACAACACAAAAGAAAAACCAAACCTTCATTTACGCTGGTAGAAATCCAGCACCTCTAACATAAATCTTCTACACATCACATCTCAGGCCTACCTTGAATCAGATTATTTCACAGGATGACAAGATTAGTTTGATTCTGAGCAGTATTATAAAACCAAGCAAAAGCCTGTGGGTAACAGGAAGGAAGAAGAGACACAAGTACTTGGGTCAGACGGCTCAAAGAAGAGGTTGTGATCAACCACAACGCAAACCAATTCGAAGGAATCAGGAGTGTGGCAGTCAGCTTCCATTTCTTAGAATTAATTTTTTTTAAAAAGAGAACATTAAAAAGTGAAATTCCCACAACAGTTGAGTGACGCAAAGGAATTCATTTCCCCAACGGGATGTAGCAGACTTTTTGTTATTTGAACAGGATGCTGGACATTTGAAAACAGCACCCAAGTCCAACAGCCAGCGGTGTGCGTCTGACTGCCCTCGGCTGCTCACTGCCCCGTGCAGAAATACCACGGTCCACCGAGTGTGTGTGTGCGACTGCCGTCCCTCAGTATCACAGCGAGCCCATGAACCCCAGCGCTGACACCGAGGCCCCTCTGAGCGGTTTCCAAGCTCTCCCTTCTCCCCAGGACCCCCTGGCAGAGGGGAGGCCCACTCGAACACTGTGGTTTCCAGGCCAGCACAGCTCCGAGACCTGAACTGAGTCTGCTCACCTCCAAAAACCATGCTGTGAAGCTGCCAAGAGCTGCCCATCAGGCAGCTGAGCCATTCTCAGTGCCGGAACAACACCGGGATTAACCAATCCTCCCGACACAGAGCTCTGCATGGTTTTGGGAACGCTGCAGTAAACAGTAATGGGGCAGTTACGGGCTTTTGGCTGAAAGCCTTCCAGATACACCCCCTTGTGCAAAGCCCAAGAGATCAGGCAGAGACATCTTTTCTAGCCCATCTAGGAAACAGAAACCACACTTGATCTATGTTGCCATGGCTGAGCCTGACTCGGGGACAAGTCCTGGCAATTAATCAGCTCTTGAGGGGACATTCAGGATGGATCACAGTGCCCCCTGCTCCACACCAGTTCTTGGGTCACGTTCTGGCCCAAGAGCAAAGCCAGTCCTGAAAATATCTTCACAGCATATACAGAGCATGCACAATAAATACGTTAACATCCCTTCCCCACAAAGGGCTGTATGCAGTTTTTTGGCACTTACTTAATAATGTTATTCATAGCTAGTTTTTCACTATCCACACATGCTCTAGGTAATGTCATTTCGAGTCACATTTTTGAGACTAGAAGTGGAACAGGGACAAGGGAAGATTCAGTAGCCAACACAAGCATTTTCAGAAACGTGTTTCAAGAGTTTTGGCAAGTATTCACTCAGTGAAAGAGCACAACCTGACCTCATTAGTGTATTAATAGTGCATGCCTGGCACTTCGGCAATGACTAACACTTCATCTAAAATACAAAGGTATTTGAAATATTTGGGGGAGTCAGGGAGAAAATACGATGCAGAAGAATTTCTGCAGCGAGTTGTGCTGGGTTCTTTGAACACTTGTCAGTGAAATAAGCCTTTAGCTTTGGCAGGTCTTTCCCAGCACCAGCTACAGTAACATGTGCGCACACAGCACTGGGGAGAAAGCGGAGAAAAGCTCTTCTTGTTTCTTGAACAAACGAATTCCCAATCTAACAGACACTCACTGGACAAGTGCTGAGCACTGGGATACCCACTGCACCTGAACAAGTTAACACATAGGTTGCTCTCAATGAAAACAGTTTCTCAAAGTTGGTACCATGAAACTCCAGAGGGAGAAGGATAACCACGGTTAGCATGAAGAAGTTTGATTTTAAGATTCCTTCAGTATCAGGCATCTGCAGGTTTGTTAGTAACCAGATGAGTCCTTCAAAACCAAAACCATGTCTTTTAATAGCAACATTAAACTGTCCTGTGAAATTTCTACTTTACATTACACTGCCAGAACTTTCTTTATTATTCTATTATTCACGATTTGAAGAAAGGCCGTTCACTTGAAAGGAGGACATAACAAATGTTCTTTCACTTCTAGGTCCACAAGCACAGGGCAAACACCGCGAGGGACCGCAGGCTGCTGACGGCCCCGCTTCTCACCGCTTATCTCCAAAGGAGTTCAGAAATCTCACATTTCCAGCCTCACGATAAAAGACACGTCCAGGCAATATCACATGAAGTATCTAGTCTAACACTGATCAAACATCACTATCTACTGCGTCCTGCCTTCAGAAAGGACTACAGAGAAAAAGAGAATTATTTCTGAGTATGAGAGCCTGAGTCATCCGACCATACACGAGTCTGGGACACTCCTACGTGAATCCGAACTCTGCAGATGCCATAAGGAAACGCAAGGCACAGTCACTCACTGGGAGGGACTGGACAATGGGAAGGCAGTGACCAGCTCGCAACAGCCTGGCTGCCACCACGGGAGTACGGGAATGCATAGGCAGAGTATTTGGGTTTGGTCAGTGGTTGTTTAAAGCACTACAGCTGGGAGCAAAGGAAGAAGCAAGAATGAAATATCAGCTCTGAAAAGAGATCCGGCGCAGCTCACATGACAGCAGCGCTGTGGCCGCTGACACCCCCGGGACAGCGTGTCCTGCTCAGCGCTGTCGAGCCCAGCTATTCCTGGCCTAGGTGGGCTGCAAGGGG
>NW_010174147.1:0-824 GCF_000695765.1 Mesitornis unicolor | reverse complement strand
TGCCATTTCTGGACCCTTTAATGCTATTTATTGAGCCCTCTCATGCCATTTAATGACCCCTTCAATGCCATTTATGACCTCTCCAATGTCATTTTTTGACCCTTCCATGCCATTTATTGACCCCTTCTAAAGCCATTTTTTGACCCCTTCCATGCCTTTTATTGACCCTTTAATGCTATTCATGACCTCTTCAATGCCATTTCTGGACCCCTTCCATCCCATTTATGACTCATTATATGCCATTTATGGACCCATCAATGTCATTTACGACCCCTTCCATGCCATTTATGACCCCTTCAAATGCCATCTATGAACCCTTTAATGCTGTTCATGACCCCTTCCATGCCATTTGTGGACCCTTCAATGCCATTTATGACCCATTCCATGCCACTTATGGACCCTTCAATGCCATTTTTTGACCCTTTAATGCTACTCATGACCCCTTCCATGCCATTTTTGGACCATTTCAAATGCCATTTTTTGACCCTTTAATGCCATTTCTGGACCCTTTAATGCCATTTTTTGACTCCTTCCATTCTATTCATGACCCCTTCCATGCCATTTCTGGACCCCTTCAAATGCTGTTTTTTGACCCCTTCCATCCCATTTACGGACCCTTTAATGCCATTTATGACCCCTTCAATGCTGTTTCTGGACCCCTTCCAGGCCATTTCTGGACCCCTTCTAAAGCCATTTACTGACCCTTCCATGCCATTTATTGACCCATCAATGCTATTCATGACCCGTTTCCATGCCATTTTTTGACCCCTTCCATGCCACTTATGGACCCTTTAATGCCATTTTTTGACCCTTTAATGCTATTT
>NW_010174146.1:0-474 GCF_000695765.1 Mesitornis unicolor | reverse complement strand
ACATTTCATATAAGAAGCCATCACTTTCATCACTAGAGTTTTGAGGGTTTTTTTATTCATGTTTTGGTTGTGGTTTTTTGTTTGTGATTTTTTTTTTATGAAATATACACACACATATATACATTTTATATATATATTATATACACACACACACATATATATATACACGCACACACACACATATAAAAACTGTCTGATGTTGAATTTGATCTAATAGCACACTAGGAACATTTTGAACACTACCAGCACCTCAGGAGCCTAAGCAGTAGCAGTGCTTTTTACTGATTGCTCCTCTGGACAAATGTACTTGATTTCTACTTTAGTTGTAACTCAGTACCTGTTCCTCAGGCTTCTCGTTGATACAGGTGGTGTAAAAAATAATTGCTCTGAGAACTACTATTAAAGATCAGCAGAAGAACAGAAACTGAAGAACCAAGTGCTCTTTCTCCTTCAGATGAGGCAAGTATTGCCACA
>NW_010174145.1:403-1555 GCF_000695765.1 Mesitornis unicolor | reverse complement strand
CGGGGACACCCGTGGTACCAGTATGGGGACACGGCACAAGGACAGAGCAGGGGGACAGGGCACAGTGATACACATGGTACTGGCATGGGGACAGGGCTCGGGGACAGGGCACAGGGACAGGGCATGGGGGACACCAGTGGAACCAGTATGGGGACACAGCACAGGGACACGGCATGGGAACATGGCACAGGGACACACATGGTACCAGCACGGGGACAGGGCATGGGGACAGGGCAGGGGGACACAAGGACAGGGTCAGGGCATGGGGACACAGCATGGGAATAGGGCATGGTACTGGGATGGGGACATGGCACTGGGACACGGCACAGGGACAGGGCCCGAGGACACCCCTGGTACCAGCATGGGGACACGGCACAGGGACAGAGCAGGGGGACAGGACATGGGGACAGGGACAGGACATGGGGACAGAGACAGGGCATGGGGACAGGACATGGGGACATGGTACAGTGATACGCATGGTACTGGGATGGGGACATGGCACAGGGACAGGGCACGGGGACAGGGACAGGGCATGGGGACATGGACAGGGCATGGGAACAGGGCATGGTACTGGCATAGGGACATGGCACAGGGACACACATGGTACCAGCACGGGGACAAGGCATGGGGACAGGGCAGGGGGACACAAGGACAGGGTCAGGGCATGGGGACACAGCATGGGAACAGGGCATAGTACTGGGATGGGGACATGGCACGGGGACACCCGTGGTACCAGTATGGGGACATGGCACGGGAACATGGCACAGGGACACACACGGTACCAGCACGGGGACAGGGCAGGGGGACACAGGGACAGGGTCAGGGCATGGGGACATGGCACAGGAACACGGCACAGGGACAGGACATGGGGACAGAGCACAAAGACAGGGCAGGGGGACAGGGACAGGGCACGGGGACACCTCTGGTACCAGCATGGGGACACAGCATGAGGACAGGGCATAGGGACTGGGCATGGGATCAGGGCACGGCAATATGTGTGGTACTGGCACGGGGACAGGGCATGGGGACAGGGCACGGGGACACCCAGGACACCGGCACAGGGACAGGGCACAGGGACAGGGCATGGGGACACCCATGGTACCAGCATGGGGACAGGGCACAGGGACAGGGCATGGGGACACCCATGGTACC
>NW_010174145.1:0-333 GCF_000695765.1 Mesitornis unicolor | reverse complement strand
CATGGGACCGGCATGGGGCCAGGGCATGGGGACAGGGCATGGGGACAGGGCATGGGGACACCCATGGTACCGGCATGGGGACAGGGCACGGGGACTCGCCATGGCACACGGACACGGCACGGGGACAGGGTACAGAGACAGATTTTTTTTTCCCCCCCAGCCGTGTCCCGCTCCCTACCAGGTCCATGTCCCGGTAGCGCAGGAAGCTCTTGGCCACCATCTCCGTGTAGCACCGGGTCCTCGGCAGCGCCTGCTCAGCGCCCGCGGGGCTGCGGGGCACCAGGTCCGCCTTGTACACGGGCTGGGGAGACGGGGGTGAGGACGGGGGTGAGG